>NW_012110819.1:947995-1087841 GCF_000951045.1 Mandrillus leucophaeus | reverse complement strand
TGCCATTCTAACTGGTGTGAGATGGTATCTCATTGTGGTTTTGATTTGCATTTCTCTGATGGCCAATGATGAGCATTTTTTCATGTCTGTTGGCTATATGCATGTCTGCTTTTGAGAAATGTCTGTTCATAACCATCAGAGTGAACAACCCCATCATAAAGTGGGCAAAAAATTATGTATTTTATTGTAAGCATCAATGATCAGAAGTAGTAGTTGTTTATAAAGACTAGGATTAAATGAAATTTTAAATTTCTTTGCAAATATATATGTTGACATGGTAATGCTCATTATTACATTTGAGAAATCATGGGAACATCCCCTGATATGGTTTGAATGTTTGTCTTCTCCAAAACTTATGTAGCAATTTAATCTCCAATGTAGCAGTACTGAGAATGAGGCCTTTAAGAGGTGATTGGGCCATGAAGGTTTTGCCTTCACAAATGGATTAATCCATTCAGGAATTAATGCATCATTAATTAATGGGTTAATGAATTACTGGGTTATCATGAGAGAGGTACCGATGACTTTATAAGAAGAAGAAGGGAGACCTGAACTAGCACACTCAGTCCTCTCACTATGTGATGCCGTTTGTCATCTTGGGACTCTGCAGAGAGTCTTCACTAGCAAGAAGTTACCCACCAGAGGCAGTTCCTTGATCTTAGACTTCACAGCCTCCATATCTATGAGAAAAAAATTCTTTTTAAAATAAATTACCCAGTTTCAGATATTCTGTTATAGGCAACAGAAAATGGACTAAGACATCTCCTGAAACTGGAGATCAATTAATTCTTTTCCAAGTTTTTAAACAGTATAATATAGATTCTTAAGACTATAGGTAAGTAAAACTTGATCTCAGTTTTCCTAGGTATTTTTAAACTATTGAGAAAATCTAAAAAAGACTGTGGTACTTCACAGGAACCAGCGTAGATTCACTAAGAAAAATTTCTAATTCTCATTTTCTGTTTGGAGGCTTGCTAAGTGTGTTTCTGTAGAAGGCCATTGATATGGAATGTATTGATCATAGCAATGAAAGAGTCAAACAGGAGATGGGAAAAATATGGAAAATATTCTTATGAATATTTGAAGCTAATCATCAATTGTTCTTGAATTTGGAGGGAAGTCATTAATGGATTTCCAAATAAAGTTTTATTATTATATGCAGCCCAAAAATTTTATCAAGTGACTTGAAATGCTAGTTTTAACATATATTATTTACACATTATGATTTTTCTCTTGAGTCTTTACTTTTAGCATAAACTTTGTAAATGGAAGTATAATATACCTTCAGATAGCTAAATGATTTTCATATATAACTGAGTAATGTTTGTAAAGTGAACCCACCCTTGTAACCAGCACCCAGATCAAAATAGAACATTACCAGAGCCTCAGAAGGTCTCTTGTGCTGTGCTTTTTCCGTTGCCATTTGCCCCTAAAAGTATCCTGACTTCTAATGTTTTAGGTAAGTTTTTCCTGTTTCTGAAGTTTATATTAATGGGATCATATATATATATATTTTGAGATGGAGTCTCTCTGTCACCCAGGCCCAAGGCTCGAGTGCAGTGGTGCAATCTCGGCTCACTGCAACCTCCGCCTCCTGGGTTCAAGCGATTCTCCTGCCTCAGCCTCCTGAGTAGCTAGGACTACAGGTGCATGCCAGCACATCTGGATAATTTCTGTATTTTTAGGAGAGATGAGGTTTCACTATGTTGTCAGGCTGGTCTTGAAACCCTGACCTTGTGATATGCCCACCTCAGCCTCCCAAAGTGCTTGAATTACAGGCGTGAGCCACCGTGCTCAGCCATAGCTTGTATTCTTTTGGGTATGACTTATCTTACTAAGCATTACGTTTGTGAGATTCATCCATGTTGTTGCATGTAGCAATAATTTGTTCATTCTCACTGATGCATAGCACTTCATTGTATGAACGCTGCCGCAATAGTTTTAATCCATTCTACTATTGGTGGGCATTTGGGCTGTTTATAGTTTGGGGATTTTACAAGTAGCACTGATGTAAACGTACTTGTAACATATATTATGTGAATTATGTGAACATACATACATATTTCTATAGTGTATATGCCAAGGAGAGAACTGCAAAATCAGGTTTTGCATATTTTCAACTTTAATGGAATTAGAAAAGAGTTTTCAATGTGATTTCTGCAATTTACATGCCCACCAAAAGTGTGTGAGAAGTTCTGTTGGTCCACATTTTTAGCAACAATTTGTTGTCTTTTTAATTTCATTCATTCTGATGGTCATATGATATCATGATTGTGATCTTATTTTATATTTTAAAAAGTAAGATATAATTTAATTATCATGAAATTAAGCCTTTAAAATGAGATTTTTAGGTTTTTTTTTTTTAGTATACTCACAATATTGTGCAGCCATTATCATGATCTAAATCCAGAACATTTTCGTCACTGCAAAAAGAAACCTGTACCCATTAGCAGTTACTCCCCATTTCTCTCTACTCCCAGAACTTAGAAAATAATGAAGTACTTTCTGTCTTTATGAACTTGCCTATGTTAGACATTTTGTATAAGTGAAATCATACAATTTGTGGCCTTTCGTGTTTTGCTTCTTTTACTTAGCATAATGTTTTCAAGGTTCTTCCCTGTTGTATCATTAATCAGTACTTCATTCCTTTTTATGGATGAATAATATTTCATTACATGGTTAAATCATATGTTGTTTATCCATTCATCCATTAATAGACATTTGGTTTGTTTCCATTTTTGGTTATGAATAATGTTGCTATGAACATTCATGTATAAGTTTTAGTGTGGATGTTTGTTTTCATTTATCTTAGCTGTATACCAAAGAATGGAATTACTGAGTCATGTAGTCACGTGACGTTGAATTTTTCGAGGAACTGCCAGACTGTTTCCAAAGTGGCTGTGGTATTTTACATTCTTCCCATCAATGTAGGAAGATTCCAATCTCTGAAACCGTCCCCACTGACACTTTTTTATTGTTATAGTTATCATAGTGGGCATAAAGTGGTATCTCATTGTGGTTTTGATTTGCATTTTCCTAATGGCTGGTAATGTTGAGTATTTTTTCATGTGCTTATTTCTCATTTGTATATCTTCTTTGGAGAAATGTCTGTTCAAATCCTTTGCCCATTTAATAAGTGGGTTATTTGTCTTGTTATTGTTGAATCACAATTGTTTTGTATATATTCTGAATCCTAGACCTTTATCAGATGTATGATTTGCAAATATTTTCTCCTATTCTCTGTGTTGTCTTTTAACTTTCTTGATAGTGTCCTTTGCTGTACAAATGTTTTTAATTTTGATGGAGTCTAATTTGTCAAATTTTAGTATGATTGCTTGGGCAGTTGGTATCTTAGAAACTGTGTCTAATCAAAGGTCATGAAGATTTGCGTCTGTTTTTGTCTTAAGAGTTTTATTGTACTTTGAGGTCTTTGATCCATTTTGAATTGATTTCTTTATATAGTAGTTGGTAGGATTCCAATTTTATACTTTTGCAAATAAATATCTAGTTGTTTCAGCACCATTTATTGAAAAGATTATTCTTTACCTATTGAATTGTCTCGGCACCCTTGTTGTAAATTAGCCATAAATGTGTAAATTTTGATTGTGGTTTTATTTTAACTTTCTCTTATGAATAATGATATTTAGCACTGTTCCATATGCTTATTGCCATTCATATATACTCTTTTGTAAAGGCTTTTCTACATTTCTGCCATTTTCCTAGCTGATTTATATGTTTTTATATATTAGTCTTTGTCAGTTTATGTCTCATAAATATTCTTACTTCGTGGTATGATTTTGCCTCTCTTAATGATGTCATTAAATAAAACTTCAAAATTTTGATTTAGTCTAATTTATCATTTTCCTTTTATAATTAATGCTCTATGTGTCTTGATTAAGAAATCTTAGCTTATGCAAGCTTGTGAAAATATAGTATTTTTTTCAAAAATCTATGTTGTTATATCTTTCACAATCCATCTGGAATTGATAGCTAGGTATAATGTGAGGATCAATTTAATAACTAGCATACAGATAGCCAACTGACCCAGAACTATTTGTTTAAAAGGTTACCTTTTCTCTACTGCACTATCAAGCAATACCCTTGATAGAAATAAGAGCATCACATACGTGTGAATATTTTTATATGACCTCTTCTGTCTCTTGTATGAGTGTTTCCCATTGTTGTATTCTATTCTATTGATCTATTTTCCCCTCCTTTCAGTAAGAGTACACTGTCTATATTGTGCTCACATAATAAGCCTTAATATTTGGGTAAATGTTTAGCTATATTCTTTTTCAACATCGCTTTGCTATTAGTATTTTATTTTCCATAAATGTTTTTGAATCAGCTTGTCAATTTAGATTTATTTCAGATTTTTTACAAGTGAGGTCTTCTGTATCTTTTGTTGGATCTATTTCTTTGTATTGATTTAATATTTTTTTCAAAATTTCAGTTTTTGATTATTGCTGTTTCATAGGAATTATCATTGATTTCACATATTGATCACAAGATCAATCTCCAACAACCTTGCCAAATACAATAATTAGTTCTGTTGGTTTGAAGTGTCTTTTGGATTTTAAAAAATAAATTTGCAATTTGTAAAAACATGTGTTATTCTCTTCTGTCTAATGCTCATTTTCTTAACGTATTGCCCTGGTTAGGACTTCAAGTTTAAGGTTAATCAGAAACTATGATAAAGACATCCATTTTTTTTTTTCCTGTTTTTGCTTCTGTAAAGTGTTCAAAAATTCATTATTAAATATGTTATTGTAAGTGTTTTTTTTTTAGATTCTCTTCATCACATCTAGTAAGTTTTCTTCTGTTCCTTGTTTAATAGAATTAGGAAAAAATCTCGTGTTAAATTTTATTAAGTGCTTCTTTACATCTACCTAGGTAATCATCATTTCCTCCATTTTTTCTTTATTGTGGTGAATTGTAATGATTTCTTTTAGGGCTAAAACATTTTGACATTACTGCAATAAACCACACTTGGTCATAATGTATTACATTTTTTTTCTGTGTCATTAAATTCCAGTTGCTAATGTTTTATTTTTGCCTCTATATTTATGAAACACATCATTCCTAATTTTGCCTTTCTTTCCATGCTTTCATCGTGTTTTTTTGTCAGCATTCTTCTAGCACATAAAACAAGTTTTATTGTCTTGAAGACTGTCTAAATTAAACACGGACACGCAGACACACACATAAATATATAAATTTAACATAAAAGCAATCTGGTCTGGTAATTTTTTCCTTTTTGGAAAAGTTTTTATTAAGATTCAGACTCTTTATGATAGCTAGGATTATTTAGATTTTCTATTTGCTCTTTTATCAGTTTACCAACAAATTTATTTCACCTCTACTCTCAAATTAGTTGATACAGATTTTTAAAAATAATATCCATTTACTCTCTTTTAAATTTCTCTAGTTTCTGTAGTGAGGTTAATTTTTTTCATTCCTCATATTAGACATTAATGTTTTGTTTCTTTTTTTTCTCTTGATCAGCTGTCTAGATTGTTTATTAACTTTACCCATCTTTTCAAAAGTACAACTTTTGGCTCTAGTGATTTTTCTTTATTTCATTTACTACTTCATTTATTTCTTACTGTTTCTTATTTTATTTGTTCTACCTTATTTGGATTTGTTCAGATGTCTTTTTCTAGCTACTTGATATGGAATTCATATTAGTTCATTCTTGTACTGCTATAAAGAAATACCTGAGGCTGGGTGATTTATAAAGAAGAGGTTTAATTGGCTCATGGCTCCACAGGCTATACAGGAAGCATGGTCACTTCTGCTTCTGGGAAGGCCTCAGGGAACTTACAATCATGGTGGAAGCTAAAGCAGGAGAAGACATTTCACATGCCCAAAAAAGTAGGAAGAGAGAAGGAAGGGGGAGGTGCCATGCACTTTTAAACAGCCAGATCTCGCCAGAACTCACTATTGTGAGAATAGCACGATATTCTCACGTGCTATTCTCTGCTATAGATGGAGAAATCTGCCACAATTATACAATTGCGTCCCACCAGGCCCACCACCAACATTGGGGATTATAATTCAACAGGAGATTTTTGCAGGGACACAGAACCAAACCAAATCACTCCACCCGTGGCCTCTCCCAAATCTCATGTCCTTACATTTTAAAATGCTATCATGACTTCCCAATAGTTACCCCAAAATCTTAACTTATTCTTGCATTAATTCAAAAGTCCAAAGTTTAAAGTCTCGTCTGAGACAAGGCTAGTCCCTTCCACCTGTGAGCCTATAAAGTAAAAAGCAAGTCAGTTACTTTCCACATACAATGGAGGGACAGGCATTGGGTAAATATTTCCATCCGAAATGGGAGAAATACAAAAAGAAAGGGGCTACAGGCCCCATGAAGGCCCAAAACACAGCAGAACAGTAATTAAATCTTAAAGCTCCAAAATAATCTCTTTTGACTCTATGTCTCACATCCAGGACATATTGATGCAAGTGGTGGGCTCCTAAACCCTTGGGCCATTCTGCCCCCGTGGCTTTCCAGGGTTCAGGCCCCATGGCTGCTCTCTCATGCTGGTGTTGAGTGCTTGTGGCTTTTCCAGGCACCGAGTACAAGCTGCCGGTAGATGTGCCATTTTGGGCTCCGGAGGGTGGTGGCAGTCTTCTAACAGCTCCTCTAGGCAGTGCCCCAGTAGGGAGTCTGTGTGGGAGTTCCAACCCCACATTTTCACTCCAGACTAACCTAGAAGAGGTTCTTTCTGAGGCTCCACCCATGAATCACGTTTCTGCCTGTACATCCAGGCTTTTTGTACATCCCCTGAAATCTACATGGAAGCTCCCACACCTCAACTCTTGAACTCTGTGCACCCGCTGGCTTAACACCATATAAAAACTGCCAAGACTTATGGCCTGCACCCTCTGAAGCAGGTACAGGCCCAAGCTGTACCTGGGCCCCCTTGGGCCATGGCTGGAGCTGGAGCAGCCAAGACACAGGGAGCAGTGTCCCAAGACTGTGCAGAACAGTGGAACCCCGGAGCTGGCCCAGGAAACCATTCTTCCTTCCTAGACCTCTGGGCCTATGGTGGGAGGGGCTGCCATGAAGATCTCTAAAATGCCTTCAAGGCCCTTTCCCCATTGTCTTGGCTATCAGCACTTACCTTCCTTTTACCTATGCAAATTTCTGAAGCTCGTTTGAATTCCTCCCCTGAAAATGGGTTTTTCTTTTCTACTCCATGACCAGGCTGCAAATTTGCCAAACTTATACACTTTGCTTCTTTTGAAAATATAAGTTCCAATTTCAAGTCATTTCTTTGCTCACACATAGGAGTATAGGCTGTTTAAAGCAGCCAGGCAAAATCTTGCTATTTAGAAATTTCTTCCACCAGATACCACAAATCATCACTCTCAAGTTCAAAATTCTACAGATCCCTTTAGCAGGGGCATAATGGTGGCCACGCTCTTTGCTAAGGCATAATAAAAGTGACCTTTGCTCTAGTTCTTAATGATTTTCTCATCTCCATCTGAGACTTCATCAGCCTTTCCATCTCTGTTCGTATCACTATTGGGATTTTAGTCACAACAATTTAACAAGTCCCTAGGAAGTTTCAAATTTTGCCTCATCTTCCTATCTTCTTTTGAGCCCTCCACACACTTCCAGCTACTGCCTTTTATCCAATTCCAAAGCTGCTTCCACATTTTCAGGTATCTTTATAACAATGCCTCACTCCTCAGTACCAATTTCCTGTATTAGTCTATTCTCACACTGCTATAAAGAAATACCTGTGACTGGGTAATTTATAAAGAAAAGAGGTTTAATTGGTTCATGGTTCTGCAGGCTTGTACAGGAAGCAAGTCAGCTTCTGCCTCTGGGGAGGCCTCGGGGAACTTTCAATCATGGTCGAAGGCAAAGCAGAAGAAGGCATTTCATATAGCTGGAGCAGGAGGAAAAGAGAAGAAAGGGGGAGACGTCACACACATGCTTTTAAACAACCAGATCTCATGAGAACTCACTAGCTATCATAAGAACAGCACCAATGGGGAAATCTGCACCCATACTCTAATCACCTCCTTCCAGGCCCTACCTCCAACCCTGGGGATTATAATTCAACATGAGATTTGGGTGAGGACACATATTCAAACCATATCAGAGGCTTAATTAACTTTCAATTGTTCTTGACTTTCTAATGTATTCATTTAAGGCTAAAGAAATTCATCCAATCATTCTTTAGATGTATCCAACTAGCTTTCATATGTTCATATTTTCATTATGACTCAGGTCAAAAGATTTTCTAATTTCTGTTTTTTTTTATTTGGTCTAGGATTCAGTGAATGACTTGGGAATTTCTAGTTACTTTTTAGTTGTTTTTAGGTTTCTTCAACTGTGTTTAGAAAGCAAAAGCTGAATTATTTTAATCCTTCGAAATTTTCTGGGAGTTGCTTTATGACACAGAGTAGGGTCAATTTTAGTAAATATTGCATGAGCACCTGAAAAAAAATGGGTATTTGTTATTGTTGGGTGAAAGTTCTATAGGTTGTGTTTATCAATTATATTGTTCAAATTTTCCATTTTGTTACTGATTTTTGGCAACTCATTCTATCAGTGATTGAGGTAATTTTTATTAAAATTTTATTAAAATTAGTGTATTCTTTTTAGTTCTATGAAATTTAGTTTAATAAGTAATTTAAAATATACTGTTTGATACACATATATTTAGGATTGTAATATCTTCCTGGTCTACCATACCTCTTTATCATTGAGAAATGTCTCCCTTTACCTCATTTATTGCCTTAAATCTATTTGAGCTATAGCTTCAGAAGCATATTGGTTAATGTTTCCATGGTGTATTCTTTTATCTTTTTATTTTCAACTTTTTGACATCTGTATATTTCAGGTAGTTTTCTTAGGAGCAAAATGTAATGAGTTTTGGGTTTTTATCCTGCCTAACAATGAGACTTTTTGCCTGAGTATTTTATCTACTTCTATGCATGTTTATTTTTCCTAACATTCTAATATTTGTGTCTATTTAGTTCACCTGTTTTATGTTCCTTTTTTTGGTCCTTTCTTCTTTATTTGGTATTTTTTATCAGTCTATTTTCCTCTCTAACTTATTAGAAATTATTTGTCTTGTTTTGTTTTTCTCCTGTTGCTTTACCGGTTAATCTGGCAATTACACAATGTATCTTTGTTTATTGTAGTCAAATGAAAATGATTACTTTGACCACTTCCATGATAATGCTAGGACCTTGACACACTTTAACTTCATCTACTGCTTATAGCCCACCATTTGTGTTGCCATGTATTTTGATTACATATTTTAAATTTATTGTATCCCATGTGGTTTACATTTCTAATGCTTCTTGTTTATTTGTAAATTTCCATGTTTTCTCTGGAGGTCATTTTTCTTCTGCCTGAAGAACTTCCTTTATTATTTCTTTTACTGTATATCTGCTAACACATTTTCTTAATTTTTGTTTGTTTATTTTGGAGAATGTGGCTCAGATATAAGGATCAGATTATGTTACTAATCCACTCTCCTTTTCTTCTCCCAGTCTAGCATAGAAACAGCCCACCTGAAGGAAGTTTTGATTCTGCAGAGTAGATGGATTTATTCAGTGTCACTTTTTCTTTGGCCACAGGTAGAGAGGAAATAAGACCAAATTACTGATGTTTTTGCTTTTTAGTAGATTAGATCCTGAGAAAGGTTTACCAATGGCCATCTTTCACCAACCAGGTATCTTACTCCTCTGGTACAAAAGGACAAGAAGGAAGTTGGAAAGCAGTCAAATATATTGATTCCACAACGTGACTTCACATGGAGACCTAAGAAATGTGGGTTAAATGGTTCTTCCCTGAGTCATTTTCCATGAATTTCTTTTGCTTTTGGTTATCTTAATCCATTTATCTGAAATATTAAGCCTGGGCAAGTCCTGCTTCTATTTGAGTGAAGTGTCTCCCCTAACAATTGTTTCCCTCTGAATTGTCTTTGAACTGTTGGTTGTTGGTGCACATTTTGTCTCCAGAAATCTCAGAAATAGGTTAGAACAACATATTGATTAAATTTTATCAATGCCTCACTATATTCAGGGATGATAATTCACTCCCTCTTCGATTATCATTGCAAAATTCCCAGACATGTAGTCCAGAATAGCTCAACATAGGTTTTATATAATGAGTTTATGACGACATTAAGTTATACCAATTATTTGAGGCCCACAGTTTAGAGGTACTCATAACTGTTATATAAATTCATTCTTATTGTGAATTTTCCAGAGAGAAATTAAAGTTCAAAGAGTATGTTACAAGTTTAAGCCCTTAGAAATTGCAGACCAAGTCTTTAAAGTCCCAAATCAAATTTTATTGAATTTTTGCATTAAAAGATCAAATCTCAAAGTCTAAAACCCACTCTTACCCATATCTTATTCTCCTTTGTCTCAGCAAGAGGGACTTTGGGACAGCTGAGATGGTACTCTGTATCTCAGTCTGCAACTAGCAGCTTGAGACTAGAGTCTTAGTGCTCTATAGCAAAGGGTAGGTCTCAACTGCCTTTGCAATCCTGGCTTCCTTGTTCGCAAATCACACAGAGAAACAAAAAGGCATAAAAATTATTATTTCCCAATGCTTAAGAAGTCTGTCTACATAAAAACTTTCTTTTCTCTTTAACTAAAACTTTGCCTCAGCTGTGCCTGCTTAGATACAAGCCACACCTATATTTTTCCAAATCAATTGCTGGAGACCACACACTAATGTCTTCATAACTTGAATTATCCAAACACCCCACCCCATTAAAAATAAGCTCCGCTTACAGATTTGAGCCATGATTAGCTGTGACAACCAATGTCAAAGTCCCATATAACCAAATTTATTGAAGTCCAAGTCCGTAAGTGCTCTTCAAATACAATTCATTGTCTTTTTCTTTTTCCTAGGTATCAAATCAGAAAACCAGGTATTGAAATTTGAGGGCACAAATTATATTCATTTTTTTCTTCACCACCAATTGTGCCATGATATTTCATTAACTATCTCCAAACACTGTTCGGAATATAGCTTAAAAATGACTATGAAATGCTATTTCTTAGCTCCCATTTCTTCCCGCCTACTCTTCTCCCACCCTGTGTCCCATTGCTGATTGCTTCTTGGGGCAGGTTACCCCAGATAAAATTATGGTCTATTGAAATTGTTGTTTCTTCTTGGTATCAGGAAGAGAGCAGAGATAGTTAATCCCAATTGTTCAAAATCTTCAAGTAGGTTATTGCTATAAACAGTGGAGCAAGGGTTGTTACTCAGGAACTTGGTAACTCACATCCTTTGAGGATGTATAAGCAAGGGATAGGCAAGAGGCAAGGAGCACTACTCTAGGAAGCCCCTCCACATGGGCACCTGAGAAATGGGAGAATAGCAGCTAGCTCTCAGAATTAAGTCAAATATCTGACTTCTAACTTCAAAAATTCACCACTTTATCAAAAAGCTTATATTTGGAAAGTACACCAATATCTAATTATGAAGATATCAATTATAGTTCATAGTTGAAGAATACCTGTTGCTCATAAATCTTGAGAGGTTGAATGCTTCCGCATATGCAGACACCTTGTCTAAGGAAGTGGTGAAAAGAACTCACAGGAGCAGTGGAAACTGGAGTTGTTTGGTGTGGAGAATAGCAGGCTGAGGGGAAAAAAAAGTCTGTAATAATGGCTCTTTTCAAGAACCCTAGGAGCTATCATAGGAAAGAGACAATTTATTCTGTGTAACTAGAGAAAGCAGAATTAGGGCAACATGATAGAAGGTTTAGGGAAGTATACTTAAATTCACTAAAGGATTTTTTAGTTTTTCAAAATTAGAACTGATAAAAATGGAATAGACACATTCACAAAATACTCATCTTGTATCATCTTTGATGTGTGTGGGCAAAGGTTGTGTAATTAATATGGATGAGGCATTGCTTCTCACAAGAGGGCATTAGCCTGCGGGCGTCTGCCCGCAGACCCTGACCCAAACAACGGATGAATAAAACGTACACTGACACACAGATGTTCTGTTTTGCCAGTCCTGCTGAGTATCTGACCACCTACACACCAAGAGAGATTTGTCACTGCGGCTGGCCTCCATGAGCTAGGGAGATTTGCATTTATTCAGTAAGATTAACTAACAGAAGCTTGAGTCAACAGCATTAGACAGTAATTGACATTGTGGACTTCCCGAATAAAAGGCACTTAAGCACCCATGTCACATCAAAGGTTAACCTTAAGACCACTTGAGTAAACAAGCTCACTAAATAAACTACTCTACATTCCTTTAACTAAAGGTAATGGGACCTGGCCACCTTCCACCAGATCTATTACAGAAGATATCAAAACTTCTTGGCCTTCCAAGAAGCTTTGTGTCTCTATTTCTATAATTATCTCTGATATGTTTCCCACCAACCTGACCGAATCACAACAGAGAGATAGTGCAGAAGATAGGAGTGAGCGGGCCACAGACTGGATCACTCAAGCATCCTCTGACTTCTGACCATGTTAGGAGGTTATCATCGTAAGTGGAATATTGCACAAGCACAACTCATAGGATACAATCACAAAGCAATTTATCTGGTCTCTTCTAGTCCTATTACATCTGCTTATTGGGGCTACTTTTGCCTGTGACCCTGAATGAAAATTTGGGCAGGCAGCAAGACTTCTCTGTTCACTTTCAGGAATTATAATATAAAGGTGTAGAGTAACCTTAAGTTGCAGAATAAAATCCCAATTCTCTAATTACAGTTTTCTCTACCATGTTCTCTTTTTTCTCCTAGCATAAGCCTATTGTAAATAGGAAGACTGCTACTAGGGAAAGATGCCAGATACGTTTCCTTTAGCTCATCATTCTACCTCTTCTTTCTTGTCTTATGAATAAAAAATTATGACTTCTTTGGCATGAAAGCTGGGAAGGTGCTGAACTAGAGAGAGTTGGAGCTTTGTTATTTGGTTGAGTTGTGGCCATCTAGTTTTGACACTTTCTGAATTAGGCATGTCCCATAGGCATACACTTGATCTTGGGAGAACTCTCATTTGGCGTGTACTTTTGAGCATGGCAAAATCATCTGCAGCTTCTTTGTTACTCCTTTCTCAGTCTCTGGGAATCTGGAATGCCTTAAACATATCTCTCTTGATGTGTGTTTTCACCCTTTAAGTGCCCTATTGGTAGGGTATGGCACGCCCACCACCAGCTTTCTGTCTGCTATCGATATAGGCCATGTCTGAACCTCAGAAGATATTTGCAGATCCTTGGTTTTAACAAATTCTGAGAGCGCAGTTACTTGTAAGCCACAGCCCTCTAGTCTAATTTACCATCACAAGATCTTAGGCCAGCCTCATAATTAATTGTTCATTAGTATCCAAAAACCGTAGAAGGCATATATTAATTTCTCTCCCTAAGTTGTAAGGCCGTACCACCCGCCAAACCTCATCCAGTGGGGACTAATGGAACCCAGAGTTCTACCATCTCCCCCCAAAAAAAAGCATCACGCATAATTCGTCATAAATTTTCACCCCTGGCCCTTTTATACCTATAATGAAGGTGAGAGATCTCTTATACCAAGGGTCTTATAGATATTTTTCATACACCTATTTTTGAAAGTCTTACTGAGTAAGACTATATTGCAAGTTCCTTTGGCATTTAGTATTAATTATCACAGAATCACAAGCAAAAGCTTTAATTTGAATATTCTGTTACATAATTTGTTGGAAAACATTTATAGAAATTTGACTAAGTAGGGTTAAGAAGATGATGAGGTGGTACCTACCCACAAAGGTAATAATAGATTAACTAATAGATCTCGTAATAATATTGGAGATAAGTAACTTTCAAATGAATGACAAGAACCGCATAAACTGCTAATAATTCCCTCCCCACCCAAATCATACCAGCAAATTTTTCCAACTTCCTAATAGACTCTCATTGATAACCCAAAGATGTGTCACACTCAGTTTGCTCAAAGAATGATCTTATTTAATTTATCTTACCCTCAAGAAATATATTCCTTTTCCTGGAATCTTTGTCTTGGTTAATAGCATCACCAACTATTGTAAATCCTAAGCTAGAAAATTTAGTGTGATAGCTTTATATTCTTAGAGTGGAGAGGGGAGGCCATGGAATAAAACTCATAGTCTTCTAGAAGGTAGCCCTGCAGATGCATCAGTGACAATTTTGTGTGTGTGTGTCAATCCTAGACTGAGGACATAGAACCACATTGCTACAGTGTCTGTTTCTGGTTGCCAGGTAAGCAGTCATTACATGATCATCAGCATTGTTTCATGCAGACCAAAGTCATTGGCCAGTAGGGGGCAAAATGGTCTCCTTTATACATGTTTTTAAAATATTTTTATCTCAACATTTCTTCTAAATGTATGACATGCAAATATATGTGTATACAATATACGGGAGCATATGACATCAAAAAATTTCTACCCAGCTACATACACATATCCATTCTATGGAGGATGAAGCAGGAGAAAAACATTATTTTCATTTTTATGAAGCCATATGTAGGGTCAGTGGACTAATAAATCTGAATTATTCATCATTTTGTTGTCATTCAGATCTTTCAAATCAGTGTTGATGGAGTAGAATAAATGTTTCAACTCTCACCAAACCAATACAATTGTTTTCTTCCTTCTCTGCCTTTCATTTTTAACCAATTGTTTTTATTTAGGATTTTGGAATCTGGGTAAATTTCCATACATTGTCCTCTAACAACCATAATACTCATTAATAATGTATAGGCCTGAAGTATAGAGGGCATTTGAGAAGGAATATTTCACATAGAATAAACATAATCTCATAGAAGTAACTCCAGATTTCTGATTCACTTTAATTTAGGCAGAGACTAACTTATGGTTTTTCTGTATTAACAATGGGTATCTGAATTTTTTGGAACTACTAGGCATGCATGAATAGGACTTTATGTGTATATACTTTTAGCAAACAGATGTATTTACTCTCATTTTTGTTTTTAATGCATATCTACATGGACAAAATGGCATTAATGCTAAAGAGTGACTTACTGATTTTTTAATTGACTCTTAATTTTTAAATTTCTTCTGCCTTCACCCCTGTAAATATATTTCTCTTGTGCCTTTCTTTGTGCTTTCTGAAATCACCTGTAATAAATGCTCAGAATATTTATGGTATCGAAAAGATTTCTTCCTGATCTACTGAAATGTTATTTTCCATTAACTTTTTAAAAAAACTTACTTTAAGGAACAGCTGTAAAAAAGGACTACTAATTTAATGAATTACTGAGAATGTAAGTAGAATAGAATGGGATACCTAATACTCAAGCACTCATTCATTATATGTTGTGAATTTAGACTATATAATACCTGACATTAACAATAATAACCAACATTTATTGGGTATACCCTGTATGCCAGATAATGTTTCAAGTATTTTACATTTTTTCCCTTAATTGTTTCAACAACCGATGAGATAACCTTTTATTATAATACCTGTCTTACATATTAGGAGTCAGAGGCGTAGAGAGGTTGCATAACTTGCCCAGTATCATACAGTTGCTGAGTGGAGGGGCAAACGTCAACCCAGTCTGTCTGGCTGGAGAGCTTTTACAAACAGTTGCTATTACTTGATACTTGGGTCAGGCAGTGCCCTGTGAATCACACAATGATATACAGTCATTTCTTTTGTAAGTGAGTAATGCTCAAGTCTGTTTTGGGTATTCTTCAGCATGTAGATTGGAATGTTCTCCATTATGCTGCAGTCTCTGTGTCTAAGGGTGAGCAATATATATACAAATGGCATTTTTGTGCAATCTTCAAAGACTCAAGATCTATATTCATTGGGGATGGAACCTAGGAATTTATGTTTTTCAGAAGTTTCCCAGGAGATTCTGATGCTGTTACTCTTTAGATAAGCCCCTGGGAACAACCACATTAGAGCAAATCTATGAACAAATATGCCCATATCTGCACAAGAACACATACAATTTTGGCAAGGGACCAAATGGCACAGATGGGTGTAGGTGATAATTAGTTCAACTGGAGCTACCCTGTAAAATGTTTCATCACACCATTGGTTCCAAAGCAGTGTGTCTTGTCCCTGGAGGGTAGCAGCATTGATTGCCAGTTTTCTAGTAAACTGAGCTTAGTCACCAGGATGGTGTACTTGTTCACAGTGGGTGCTCAATGAATAATATAATGGTAACGATAAACACAAATTTAGTACTCACTGCATGGCAGGTGTTGTTTGAGGTGTTTTAGGTACATTAACTCTCTTAATCCTCTCAGCTTCCTGTGAGTTCAATTTTTTTTAATGTCCAATTTTTATCGTTAAAAACCTGAAAACAGAGATGTCAAAAGCAAGTAACAAATGAAGTAGCTGGGATAAGTTTGACTAACTATGAGCTCCAAAAAAATGTCCCAAGTGGATAACTTGAAGCACATCACTGCACTTGTCTTTCTTCTGCCAATTCAAAAATGAAGATGGGGATTTTATATTATTACAGTTTTATGACATGTTTATATCTAGCTTTAAGAATGTCCCCCCTTCCTGACATGTGGCATTCTTTCTTCTCCCTCCTCCCTTTTCCTTCTTTCTCCTGTTTCCTTTTCTTTTCCTCTACCTTTTTTCTTTTTAATTCCTCACTCTCTTCTTTTTCCTTTCTTAAAATTAGAAATGCTTATCATAAGCACACATTCTTCAGTAAAATGAAAAAACAAATAATTTTTACCTGAATAATTTAATATTCTTTTTGTCAATAAATTTTTAATATAACCATGATATAAGTTCAGTATTAGCACATGAGAGGCCTTTAAAAAGTTCATGGAAAATGCATATCCTGAAAAAATTATGCATTGAATTCATAGCTTTTTTTGCATCAAAAAAACTTGTATTAACTTGTTATAACATGTCTGAACAGAATTTAGTTTAAGCCACCAAGAAAGATAAGACATCAGTTTGAAAAGAGCCCCTATCAAAGCAACATGAATTCTGCTAAAATTGAAGGAAGAACAAACATCAAATTTTGGTGAAGCTTGAGTAGAAGAATGATGAAATCACTGATGCTTTATAGGGACAATGCCCTAGAGAAATCAGCAGTTTACAATAACTCAATTTCAGAAGGGATGAAACAAAGTTGAAAATGAAGCTTGCAGCAGCACATCATCCACATAAATTTGCAAGGAAAAATTTATCTTGTTCATGCCTTAATTGAAGAGGATGAATGATTAATGATAGCCAACACCATAGACATCTCAGCTGATTCAGCGTATACAATTCTGACTGAAAAATTAAAGTTGAGCAAACTTTCTACTCCATGGTGCCAAAACCATTGCTCCAAAATCAGCAGACAAGAGTAGAGCTTTCTATGGAGATTTCAAGTGGGATCAAGATCCTGAAGTATCTCTTCAAATAATCATAATAGGAGATATAATATGGCTTTACTAGTATGATCCTGAAGACAAAACATGATCAAAGCAATGGCTACTAAAAGATGGCATGGTCCAGTCAAAGCAAAAGTGTATCAGTCAAGAGCAAAGGTCATTATAATAGTTATTGGCATGCTCAAGGCATTCTGGTTGTTGACTTTCTGGAAGGCCAAAGAATGATAACATCTGCTTATTATGAGAGTGTTTTGAGAAAGTTGGCCAAAGATTTAGTGGAAAAATGCCTGGGAAGGCTTCACCGGAGACTCCACCAGGACAAATCTCCTGCTCACTCCTCTCGTTAATTAAGGGCGATTTTGTGAGAGTTTTGATGGGAAGTCATTAGATATCTACCTTACAGTCCTAATTTGGCTATTTCTGCCTTCTTTTTGTTTCTTAATCTATAGAGGGCACTAGATTTTTTTTCAGATAATATGCAAAATGGCATTAAAATGGTTAAACTCTTAGTTATTTTAGGATTGACCAAATGGCTGATACCATCACTCAAAAATGTGTCTTGACTTTGATGAAGTGTATGTTGAGAAATAAAGTTTATATTTTTATTTCCATTTTTCATGAACTATTTGAAGTTGTCTCATACACTTCTAAATCAAGTTTTGAGACAAGCATTCATTTAAGCAGATCCTCATTTTTGCTCAGTGAATAAGAAAGAACTGTGATTTTCTGTACTTGGCTACTTGTATACCTTCCCAGATGATTTAAGATTGGAGAAAGTGTTAGGCTTGGTAAATATTTCAACTTACCTGAAGGCTTTTGTAGGCTATCTACCTTTTGTATTTTTAATATCTTAAAGGAGATAGTGACTGGTAGATAAGTTTTTCACTGATTTAGAGAAAAATGATAAAAATACTCCCTTGAGCTTAAAATAATTTGGGGTTTCGAAAGCAACCTGGGAATACAAATCTGTAGCAACATTGGCTGAGATCCACATTGTGATCACTCTTGAAAATACTGGCTGATGAACTATGGGTAGCCAATGAGAGAGATATTTGCTGGAATAAATGAATGAATCTATTCGAATTCTAAGTAATAATATAGGCGTATTCCCAAACCTTCCCTAAGTATCTTAAACACTCATCATTCCTCATGCAAGTCCATGTGTCTCAAACATCAACAATATATGTGTCCTTTTGTAGGAAAGAATATCCAGAAAGTCCCAAGTGTTTATTTAAAATTATTTTTGTCATCACATTACATAACACTAGGCATAAATTCCTAGTGCTTATACTTTCTAATTAAACCCCAAAACAAATTTAGAAATTAAATGCAAACAAAATAGCAAAATAATGGCATTTAAGACAACATTATTTACTTTTACCAATTTTTTTCCCACTAAAACAAAGGAACTCAAGTTAGATTTACACCGTTGGTGGGAGTGTAAATTAGTTCCACCATTGTGGAAGACAGTGTGGTGATTCCTCAAGGATCTAGAATCAGCAATCCCATTACTGGGTATATACTGAAAGGATTATAAATCATTCTACTCTAAAGACACATGCACATGTATGTTTATTGCATCACTATTCACAATAGCAAAGACATGGAACCAACCCAAATGCCCATCAATGATAGACTGGATAAAGAAAACGTGGCACATAAACACCATGGAATACTATGCAACCATAGAAAAGGATGAGTTCATGTTCTTTGCAGGGACATGGATGTGGCTGGAAACTATCATTCTCAGCAAACAAACACAGGAACAGAAAACCACACACCACATGTTCTCACTAATAAATGGGAGTTAAACAATGAGAACACATGGACACAGGGAGGGGAACATCACACACCAGGGCCTGTTGGCAGGTGGGGTATTAGGGGTGGTATAGTATTAGGAGAAATACCTAATGTAGATGACAGGTTGATTGGTATAGCAAACCACCACGGCACGTGTATACGTATGTCACAAACCTGCACGTTTTGCACATAAATCCTAGAACTTTAAAAAAAATCAAGTTTCATGTTTTATTTATTGTCCACTTAATCCTTCTGACTCTAAATGTAATGAACCAGTATTTATGTAACGGTCTCTATTGTCATTATCATTTGAAGTACTGATGATATTTTAGCCACCAAACAATTATTTTGAGGGATCTATCAATTTGATGGGTGTATCACAAAATTAATTACTATCAAGATGTTATAAGTTATTTAATAGTATGTCTACTGAAACCTTCTAATTAGTACATATGATGATAGGAATTCTACAGTTGGTTCTACCATACCACTCCTTAAAAGGTTTTACACTTATTGTACTGTATACTACATGATAATCAAGTTTTCTCGGGGTTCTTTCTCATTGAAACACCTGTAAACTCTTTTTATATTCCTATTTCTGAGTTGGTTTTCAGTGGGCACAAACTCATTATTTAAAAATTCATGGAGAAACCCTGTCTTCACTAAAAATACAAAAATTAGTAGGGCATGGTGGCAGGCACCTGTAATCCCAGCTACTCAGGAGGCTGAAGCAGGAGAATCGCTTGAACCCAGGAGGTGGAGGTTGCAGTGAGCCAAAATCATGCCACTGCACTCCAGCCTGGGCAAAAGAGTGAGACACCAACTCAAAAAAAAAATCTTGATTATTGTATTTGCTCTCAACAATTAAAATAGTACACAGTGTCTCTCTATTGCAGTGTTCTCATGATATCAAATCTAAGTATTCTTTTATTAAATAACATAAGAAACTAAAGCCTTATTCTATGAAACATGTTTTTCAACTGTAAATTATAGCAAAGAAGATTGTTATCTTATTAATTGGTAAAAATAACATGAATATGAGTTTGTACCTGAAATATTGTCATTTTGGCATTAGAAATATAATTTCAACAACAAGGTGGCAAGGCAATAATTGGTTAGAAAATTATCCTTCATATGCTAAAAAGCTAATATAAAACAATAAAAGCCTTTATTTTAGATCTCTCAGACATTTAATAATTTATCCATTTTTAAAATCTAATCTGGTTTGGGCAACTTTGGCCTCCTGGCCTGTTTGTCTGCAGCTTTAATCCCATTAAATCTGCTTTTAGACTGAAAGCTAAGTGATCTATCTCAAATGCAAGTCTGTTTCATTCATTGCCTGATTGAAAATCCTTCAATAGCTCCATTTCTTCCTAAAACCTAAATTCCAAATATTTTGAATGACACACAAGACCATGATTTAGCTCTGTATGTCTTTTAAATCCCATGTCCATTTGTTCCCTTTTGTGGGACCTTTATGTTCTGCTCTTTACATGCACTCTGATTTCTCACACCTCCAGTCCTTTTAATGTGAACTGTTCCTTTTCCCTTAAATGTCTTCTGCTCTGTCAAACCTTCCCTTCCTATTTCATGTCTCTGGAAACCTTGCCTTCAAAACTCTTTTATGTATTATATTTTTAAGTCAAATCTCTCCTTAGTTTCATCAGGCAGTTGAGCCATCTTTGTGCTCATATCAGTCCTGTATTGTATTTGTTCACATTTGTGTCTTTCTCCACACATAGATATCCTTATAATCAGTGACTTTGTATCCACCAAGTTTAAGAGTAGTTATTAGGTAAACGTTTATGAAGGAATGGCATTAACAGGTGCCCCTTCCCCAAGAAAGGCTTCAATAAAGGAGATTTGATAATTGATTCCCTATGTGTTAATTTCCAGCCTTTGTATGACTTAATGTTTTCATTTTGTTTTAACAAACCAAATGAAGTGGCTATAAAAAGCACCTGCTTTGGATTGAAATGCATTTAGATTCAAATCTACAGTCTTTTGTAATTCTCCATATGACCTAAGATTTGCTTACCTATTTCTACTTGCTGTATAAGGTTGTTTTCATGATTAAATGAGATGATATAATGGTTAGTACATAGGAAGTATTCAATACCAATTAGTTATAATTGATAATAAAATATTAATGTCAACTTAGTAAAAAGTTCATTTGAAAAGTCTTAATATGAGACAGGAAGTAAGAACACTAATATTAGACGCTGCATGTATTAGTCAGGGTTTCCTAGAGGGACAGAACTAAAAGGATATATATATACACATACACATATATATTATAGAGATATATATACACATAATATATATATGTGAGTTTATTAAGTATTAACTTATACAATCATAAGGTCCCACAGCAAGCTGAGGAGCAAGGAGATCTGGTCTGAGTCTCAAAACTGAAGAACTTGGAGTCTGATGTTTGAGGGCAGGAAGCATCCAGCACAGGAGAAAGATGTAGGCTGGGAGGCTAGGCCAGTCTCACCTTTTCACATTTTTCTGCCTGCTTTATATTCGCAGACAGCTGATTAGATTGTGACCACCAGATTAAGGGTGGGTCTGCCTTCCCCAACCCACTGACTCAAATGTTGATGTCCATTGGCAACACCCTCAGACACATGCTGGATCAATCCTTGGCATCCTTTAATCCAATCAAGTTGACACTCAGTGTTAACCATCACACTGCATAAAAATACTTTTTGCCTTTTTGACATTCTAATCCTGCCCTGATGACAACTGGAAAAACAAGTCATGACTTTATTTTGTTTGATTAAGTTTATGAAGTTTTTCCACCCCTTGCCTCTCCTCTCCTTTATGCCAAGCTTCTACCATTTTGGACTTTTCATGTAGAAATCTCCAGTGGTAAAATTTACAAGTAATTGATGATGAAATGTTCCTTTTACCCTTTGAAAGGATTTAATGAGTACCTGGTGGTTTGTGCTACCAAATATGTTTTGTGAGTTTTTCTTTGGAACTGAATCTAAAGCACATGTAAAATATGTCCAAAAAAAAAAAAAGGTGTTTTTTTGTTTGTTTTTTTTCCCCCCTGTATCAAGAAGATGTCATTTGGAATCTAGGATGAATCATCTGTCATTTCTGAATGGCAAGATAATGGTCTTATGTTAGTAAAGAGAGAAACATAAATGATGTGTTGCAAAGTAATAACAGAAGATTGCTTAACAGGTATGCGAAAATGGCACTAACGCTTACAGATACAAATGCAATGTGACAACAATCTGTTGGTACGAGGTGCTACTTGTGGAATGCACATACAATCCTACAATGAATGTTTTAATTCTCTATAAATACTATATGCATTTGTGTGGGATTTATAAACATGATATAATAATAGCTTCTGTGTATTCAGGTTTAGAGTTCACATGAGTTTCATGTATGTTATTCTATGTATTTCATATAAATAGTCTGTGCTGTAGGCATCCTTGGAAAAGGAGAATGGATCTGAGAGATGAAATGGCACATGGGAGGTCACACAGATAAGTAATGATGGGTAGATTTGCCTTATCCATCTCTGCATTTTTTTCTGATATATAGCAATCTAGTTTTTTTTTTTTTTTTAAACCATATAACAATCTACTCTCCATACAAACACATTTGGAATATGCAAACTTACAATTGCATTGAGTTATTTTTTTATGTATTAATATAAATAATTTTCCCTCTTTTTATTCCCAGAAATATTTGTGATTTGATTTTTCCTAGTGACCAGGTTGCTTTGTTCTTCTGCAAGGATATTATTCGAATGCAGGACACAACAATTTTCTCTACAGTGTCTCTAGTTTTATAACATATAATACTCAGACAAGCTTAATGCTCTATAAATGAATGCTTTTTGGTGATGGACAGAAATGATGAAACTATTGTATAGCTATATTAAGGCATAATAGCAGCATTACAGTTGTCATAAAGGAACTAACATGTTGATTTTTCTTCATTTGCTTTCAATATATTTTCTCTTCCAATTTTTATGTTATAATTGAACTTGATAAGTATGTATTTATGTCTGTTATGTACAAGATACTGGACTACCTTTTGGGGACATTATAAGGAGGGCTAAGGTCAAGAGGTTTATAATCTGATAAAAGATGCTGATGCCTAAACTGTATAATACTAAACAGGTGAAACAAGATTATTTACATTGTTCTACTGCAAGTCTCTAAAATTAAGACCACTGTATTACAACTTACAGAAGAGTTATAATGCAGTTGGTCAATTTTGTTTAGTAGATGAAATTGAAATAGTATACTGTGTTTGGCCACATTAAGACAACAGAAGTTTAGGATTAGTGCCAAGAGGAAAGCTTATTTAACATTGATGTTAGAGTTATGCTCAGCATGTTATTTGTTATGTTTCTATTCACATAAAATATGAGTCAATATTTTTCAAAATTTTGGTAATTTGGCATAATTCTTTAGGCTAGTTAGTATACATATACTAATATACTTTTTGCATAGTTTATCTATCCAGCTATTTATTTTGAATATCATCCTTAGAATATAATGTAATTGTGATATTAGTCTCTATTGTTTGCTTTTGATGGTTATATCAACATAAATCTGAACAAAACATCAACATCAGTTTTTCCTTATCAAGTCATATGATTACACTTGGAGAAGGAAAATATGAAGTTTAGATATAAATAGACATCACTTGATTAGAATTTTTAAGATCAGTAGTTAATTTCACTGTGTCATTCGCTTTCCACCATGTAGCCTTGCTTTTATACCAGAGACATTTGTCAGGCACCAATCATAGAGGAATTCTTTGGCAATCACTGATGGCAGACAAGTAAATATGTGCACTGCAGTGTGATAACAGGAGTTGGGGTACCATACAAGGAATTTTGGGGTACTGCACAGAGTCAAGCAATGTTTAGATGTGCTAAGGAAGGATAGGCTAGGGGATAACGTAGAAGGCTTCACAGGGAAAAAAAAAAGGCAAATTAGAACCTAGTCTTAAGGACTTACTTCGATGGCAGAGATGTGGAAAAGAGTGTTTTAGGCACAGAAAACAAGTACATACAATGATGTGGACATTGTGTCATAGGAGAATAACTGCATGATTACATTTGATGTTTTTTTTTTTGCTGAAATTTCTACGTTTGTGCATAAGTTTTTTATTTCATTAGATTAAAAAATTATATGATTTTTATTCTGGAATCTCCCAAGAAATGGTCCAAACACAAATATAATTCACAGGATCCTTTTTCATCCATAATTCTCAGAGAAATTCTTACCAGGCTATTTAATCAGAAGCAGGGATAGGTAAGAAATAGGGAAAATGATTCTTCTTTGTTACAAAGACAACATGGTAATGTATCACTTCTAAAACTTTTCCATTTCTTGATGGTCTACTTTTAAAAGAATCTTTGTATCAATCAAGTCTAGGGACTATTGTTTAAACAATCAAATGGATGCGTGTAAGGCCATAGTATTTTAACCTCTATTTTTATTAGAGTGTGTTGCGCCTTTTCTTGATAGGCAATGGAGCCAAATTCAAATCCAGATTTTACCATTCTCTGTTAGATCTTAAGCAAGTTGTTAAAGTCTCTTGGCCTCAGTTTTTTCATATGTACTTTGAAGGAATGATTTATTTCTCCAGAGTCGTTTTCAGGGCACAATGAAAGTTTTCTTGCAATGCATTAAACAGATAATACTTGATACGTATATCTACTATTTCTTTTGAGGAATGAGGTTTTGATTTTAAATAATTTATTTAGGTATGTTCACTTAGGTGAAAGTAAATAGGCTGTAGAATGTTATGTATCTATCAAAATTTCACCTAGTGAACCTTAAAAATATTTGTATCACAGTATGTACTGAGAGGCCTCTAGTAGTAAAACTAATCCATTGATAGTATTTCAAACATTTCAGGAGTTGATTTTCCCCTCACTTGTACCCAGTATCCATGCAGCTGAATAATATTAGCAGATTCACTCTACAACTTTGTGCTTCTATGCATAAATATTATAGATTTGGCTTCAAAAATAGAATCTGACAAATTATTGAATGTAACTGTATTCAATGATCACAAATCTAGTTGCCCAAAAATATTAAGTACCATGTAACATTCACGTTAAAGGCTTATACAATATTCTCCTAGATGTCAGTGAACTTTGGGCCTACAATTTTTACTTATTGTTTTGGTAATCAGAAGAGACTGTGGCATTTATGAAAATGTGCTACTCAAGATCTCCTGATGTGAGGAAGATAATTGATTGACATTCCCCACCACTAGCCCTCTGGGTTCACCATTGTGTTCACTTAGAGGTTATTCTTCCTATTGGCTGCTCTCAGCCAATGACTAAGCATGGTGGGGATATTAAGGTGGACTCATTCCAGAAATATTGTGGGCTTGCTCTTCCAATGAAGTTATTTAGCTTGAAGACATTATATCATCTGGCTGAAACTTTCTTACAACTGTGCTGTAGTCACAATTGTAAGAAATTCCTACTCAAGTCTCTTTCCTTCATTCTCTTTCCATAACTATCATACTTGTATTGCATTCTGAAGTCTCTCCCCACTTCTGCTTTTCCCTCTGCTAATAAATCTCTTGAAGTTCTAATCCTATCTTGTGGTCTGCTTCTTAGGGGTCCGCTTGATCTCTTTTAGCTTCAGTGTCCTCATCTCTAGTTTGAACTTAATAATATTTTACTTCCCTACCTCATCGGGTTATTGTTAGGACCAAATATTAGAATATGTAACAAAAACACTTGAAATTATAAATCACTTATAAATTATTATAGGCTACATTCATAACATTATTTCTCTAGAATACACTTTATTCCCACAATCAATTTCCTTTTAGACTTCTCACAGCTTGAAGAAGAATTTTTTGGTCCTAGTTATCATATGAAAGTTCAGTCTCAATTCGTCTGTTTCCATATCTTGAAATGGGGATATATTATACCCAACCTTGCTATATTCTGAGAGTCTATTCATGACAGAGAAAAATTCATCATAAGGCAGGTATGTCTTAGAAATCATCCAAAGGGATTAGCTACTGACATTTCAAAATGACCTCCTTATATGTAAACCTTCCTGGAAGTTGTCTTCACAGTAAAAAGCCCAGTGATTGAGAAATTCTAAACATTATAATTAGGGGAATTGCATAATATGTACATTTATTTTTTGAAAAAATATGTAAGGTAGTGGAAGAAGAAGCAGTTACTTCTTCATGCTCCAGATAATTTTGTTATATGGTATACATTTCACAAATTAATAAATTTTAGAAAAAACTTGTTTTTCAGTCTTTCAGGGCTGAAATAGGCAAGGAGCAGAAAGGATAATGTTGAGTTTGAGAGGATAAGGCTAATTTAGTACTCATAGTGTTCTGTCTCATCGCACAATATCTAAGTTAAATAGCGCGCGCACACACACACACACACACACACCGTAGCAGCATAGAAAAAAAGGATTTCAGGTAAAACACCTGTGTTTATTTAAACTCCCTTAATTTTATGTACAACCTTGGGTGAAACACTTAATTGCTCTTCATTTTAGATTTCTTTTTAGTTGAGTATATATCTTTTTAAATATGTGATAACTATTTTTTATCATTCTTAGAGAAGTGATGCTATCTAATTACAAATTTGTGACAGAACTGGGGAAAAGCATTTCAATCTACATAGTTATTTGCCCTTAAGTTTTAGATTCTTCCAGTAGAATCCTAAAAAGGCCCACAGTTATTTCATAGTATAACAACTTATCATGGTGGAGAGAATATGGCACTCATCTTGAATATGCCTGCTCGTCTTGAACAGTTTTTAGATGTTTGTATCACATTCAAAGGACTCTCAATGTATGTTAGTAGACTGGAAAAAAAAATATGTCATTATATACCTTTATGTATATAAATACATATTATATACATATGTATATGTACACATTTATATACATATATAATACTTATATACATATTCATGTATATTATACATGTATATACATATATACATATTCACATACATATATGTATGTAAATATATACATATACACATAAATATAATAAAATGTTTTCATTTTATTACATACATAAAATTTTTGTTCTCTCTCTCTCTCTCTCTCTCTCTCTCTCTCTGAAAGTATTGAAATTGCCTGGTGTTGGGTAACATGTTCACTTATTGCCGGGCTGTGTATCTGATATAACATATGTTTAAGACGCTGGCTATTTCACCTGAGGCAACTTGCTTAATGTCTCTGGTTTTAAATTTATTCATCGACAGAATGTAGATCATAGTAATACCTATTTTGTAAGGGTTTTGGATAATTAAGTGATATGTTACATAGGAAATGCTTAACACAATTCAAGGCACAAAGTCAACACTTGATAGTTTTTGGTAAAAATACGAACTGGGAGAAGAAGGTAAATTTTCCCCTTAAGCTTAGTGATTAAATATAGTCAGGTATATATGTATCAACTTGTATTACAAAATTAGAAAAACAATTGAGAAAGTGAAGCAGTTGCTTTAGCTGAAAGTTAAAGAAGTATGGAGTAAGAAGATAGGCTGAAATGCAAATGACTGGCACCTTGTTGCAAAATATATGATATGAGCAAGTTAATCATAAGTGAGAATTGAGTCATCTGGTAACTCCAAAATTTATATCTCTTAGGCAGATATCTCCTCCCAAGTCTGCAAACCTATATCCAACTACCTACTTGAAAAATCTAATGGAAATATCCAAAAGGCTTCTCAAACCATATTTCTAAACCCAAACTACAAATTTTGTCTTCCTAAATGTGTACTTCTGTTGACTTTGCCTTCAATTTTAAAAACATCCATCTATCTATATTTGTATTTATTTTCTTTTACTTGCATGCTTTGTTGATAGTCTATCTTCCCTCACTAGATTGACTGTGCATTTCAAAAGGGTAGGGATTTTATCTGTTTTGTGTACTGCTTTAATTTCAGTTCCTGGAACTATTCCAACTCCTAGGAGCTTTCAGTGAATATTTGTTGAATGAATGGATGAACCCAGAATGTCATTTATTTGCTTACAAGAATGTATTTTTTCTAGTTCTTGCCATAGCAATGTAAGGGCACAAAGCAGTGATGTTGACTGAATAATATGCAAGCTTATAAGGGGGGAAATAAGGAATAGGGATTGTTTGCAGTCATATCTATGAAATAGCATGACTATCAGAGGTTTATTAGCAAATGTGTTTCCACTCTATGGTGAAAAAAATGTGAAGCGAGAGTTTTAAATAACAAGATGGGAGGAATCCCTTTTAGGCATGTAGATAGCAACATGGGATGTCTAAACATTGGAATCACTGAAAATTTCTTTTCTCCAGCTCTAGAAGGCGGGTTGCACTTTCTATTCTTTTGATAGATTTTTGGCAGGGTCCTGCCTGGAGGCAGGGTTATGTACTTGAATGCCACATGAGCTCTGAAGCCTAAGGCTTCTTGCCCCACAAGTATGTGAATTAACACATCTCTTTGAAGAAACTTGTTTGATAGTTCGTGAAAGAAAACAGACTTAAATAGCAGTTTGGTAAAAAGTGAAGGCATAGGAAATATCTCTTTTTAATAGAGAACTCAGAAAAAACTTCAGAGTAGAAGAACAGTTATACCTACAAATTGTTTCTCAAATAGGACTGAAAGACTGACCTGTCCTTTTCTGTATCTATCAGTTTAGCCACTGGGGCATCTAAGTCTAAACATGTGCAATTCATTTAAAGGAGCAATGACTGGAAGTGAAATATGGTTTCCAAAGGAAATGGATATTTTTGCCATAATTGTGACATTTATGGTGTCACAGATTTAGACATATATTCAATCTAGGCTGAATTTGGATGTTGCCAAGATTTGAATCAGCTAAGCTCTCAGACAAATCTGCAAGCTGGAAATCTTCAAAGTACAGAATTGCTCCATAACCTCAGAAAGCATTATAGTTTCTTTTAGATTTGCTTTATTGCTTAACCTGCTTGCCCTGTGTGCGTCCTGTCTCTGTGTTCAGGGAGAATACCCTTACTGAATGATAGGAAGAAGGTTATGATAGTTGTCTATTCTGTGTTCTGGTTTAAAGATAGTTCTTAAAAGCACCTGAATCAGTCTGGCTCATGGAAATTCATACCCCCAGGGGCCACATTGCATCTCTAAATTGAAATGTCCTTGAGTAATCAGACCCGAGAATATTCTAAAAAATGTCTCCCATCTGAATTCTAATTTAGCGTGCTGCTGTAGACACCAGCTTTGGGTGAGCCAGCTCAGCATGTGTCCCTACTATTTAATGTCAGCCTATGACTATTCTTAGCCTTGACACCTCCAGACAGTTTTACCAGAATGAACAGATTTCTCCAACCCATCACATTTTCTATCCATTGAGTTGCAGATGGAAGAGGATAAAAAGGATACATATATGAAAGGGAACTGGTACACGTTTCCCCCACACTCACGAGCTAATCTCAGCAACTGAGCTAGTGTCAGTTGCATGTGAAAATAGGTTTTTATTTTTTATTTTTTTCCCCGTGCCGGGTTCTGGGAAAATGAAACATAGAGATGACAATGATGTATCCCTGCCAGCTTTGGTCTTTAGCTATCCAAGTTGGCAGATACCTAACATCAAGGAAAGACTTTCCAGCTAAAGAGGAAGGACAGTTATAAAGAGATGAAAGTAAATGAGCATTGACTTTTTTTGGAGGGCAGGAAAATCCATTTTGAAATAGAAACTAATTGATGGTATGGAATATGAGGAATTATCTTCATATTTTCTGAAGTACTTTCTGAGAAACAGTACTGCCCACAGAATCTCAGTGAATGAAGAACAGAAAATTGGATTCTTGGTTTTTCCATTTTTGTCTTGAATAATTCTGCAAACTCTGAGGAACTGACACCGTGGGTTTTTTTTTTTTTTTTTTTTTTGGTGGCGAGGATGACTTGTTAAGAGTAACCCTCTGAAACATCAGAAAAATACCTGAGGTGGGGACCATCATGGAAAGGCTCCCTGTCTGTACTGAGTTCACCCCTCCTCTCCCTGTTATTCCACACAGGTCAGAATTGGAACCTCAACCACTTGAGAGCAATTAGAGGTTTAATAAATGCTTTTTTTTCCCTTCATAGACAAGTTGGAGAAAATAAAGGTTGAAGTAAAAGTGATTTTAGAAAAAAAAAGGAAAAAGAAAAAATAGAAGAACTTGGGTCGAGATAAGAAGTGCTATGGAAGAAATTTCATCTGCTTGTCTGCCTGGAGTCGGAAGACAATAAATGCCCCCCACCACACATCCCCTGAAAAAAACTGGCAAGCCACTTCATTTCAAGCATGGCTCGCAAATCAGAAAATTGTAGCTCCATCTACTACTATTTGAGAAAGCTTACCCAGAAAGCGTTTGAAGTCACAGGTTTTTCATTTTTCAGAACCCTTGATGCACTTAATTTTTTTTTTTTAATTTTTTGGTTTTGTTTGAATGGTTTCTGAATCTATGTCATGTTAGTACTTTTCATAGACTCACAGCCCAAAAGTTGAAGGACTAGTTCAAGATCACTTGTACAGATAGTCAGTGGTGGAACCAGGGCTATTAACCTCTGTGAAGCTGTTGCCACACTGTACCATGTCTTTGTCCTGGCAACTCCTTGTGAAATGTAATTACAGCATCCGTCAGGGCTTCTCTGTATAGTCTGATACACAGTGATTAGAATAAAGAATATGAGATGTTCGTGAGGACATCTTTGATTTGCATAACTGGTCATGGTATAAGTATACCTGCCTTGGTGTTCTAATTCAGCTTTTGTGTGTTCAGCTTGATTGAGTTTTCAAATCAATCAGGGTTGATGTCTTTAAGATAAGACAACAAGTTTTAAAATGAGTTATTGTATTCTTAATAGAAAACATTTTTTATCTATTTTGTTGATAACACTATGACATTAATTAAAACAAAATTTGGGGGAATCAAACTTCCAGAAAATGTAGATACAAATTAATTCAATTTAAACAATTTCCATATGTACATGTATGGTAAATTATGATGGAAGGGTAGAAAACAGTAGCAATTTTATAAGAAAAATGCATTTTCCTACTCAGAAATTGCATAGAGTTCCTCATGTATTGGAGAAGTTTAACTATCTTTTTATGTGGGAAAAAACATGATATTTCTCTCACACCAAGTTGAATATTTTACTAACACAGCCTTACGATCAGTTTTTATAACATTTGGACCAGTTGCATTTGTAAAATGTCACTACTAGTTATGTGCAGATCTCATACACAGATGACTGAATTCTGTTTAAGTGCCCAAAAGTTTCAGAAGACTTGTAGATAATTACCTTTGATTTTTCAGTCTATACAAATTTTAAAAAGGTTTATATTCTTCATACATCATGCTCCCTAAAAGTAGGCAAACAGAAAGAAGAGACTGAATCTAAACATAATAATTACTTTTTGGATTGGCCCTGGGTAAGTTGCTAATCTGTGAAGCTGCCTGATAAGAAATGTTTCTTTAAAAAAAGTCACAAATAGTGCTAAGATGTAAAAGAAGAAAAAAAGAGCCATGTAATAGGAGGTCTTAATTAAATTTTTTTGTTAACTATTTTAACCCCAATGTCATAGGTTAAACACATTCTATGAGGCATTTACTATACAAAGGTATTACACTTTGGGTGCCCAAGATTTTCTCTACGATATGGTAAAATCTCATTACCTTGGACTTTTTCTGATTTAGAATCGGTGATCACTCTGATAGAGCTGGTGCTAGCTTAGAAAATCCTTTTTCTCGTAGAGGAAATTATAAACAAGATTGCAGAGTAGATGTTAAAATTCTTAGACCCAGGCAGATGCAAATGATAATGTTGGAAGAAAATAAATAAAATGTTTGACATTGGTTCATTTATGTGGTGGAATTATATATAATTTCTCCTTATTTTCCCTATTTTTATATAATTTGTTTATGTTATTTCATAATAAAAATACACATTGAGAAAAAACAAATACCCAGAATGTTTGGGGAACTTTTAAGCATTTTAGAATTTTCCAGTTATTTGCAATTGAAATATGCATCGAAAATTATTCTGATCTATCCTAGCAAATTTTCTTACTCTACCTCATATAGTTGAAAATATTGATATTTTTCTCTAAGTATCTTATAAATGCTCTCACTCTTCCCCAGTAGATATTAGTTTAGAAAGAATCCATTATAGATCGAAACCCATATGAAACATGTTTTAAAAGGGTGCTACCATATTGACCAAAATTGAATTTGTCGTAAGGATGTAGACATAAGTTTTTAGGTATGTGTCATCTTGGACCTCTTACAAGTGTAAGTCCTGTTAAATCATAGTAGAGATTTGAGATAATTTAGAGTATGAAATACAATTCAGGTGCGAATGTCTAAATAGAAGAGAGCTTAGGACAAAGCAATGTACATAGTCCATATTAAGTTAGTATCTATAGGTGTGGTTTTGTGACTTAATTCACGATTCATTATATCTTCAACCTTTTTTATTTCTATGATTTTCTTATGTAGATATTTTAACAGTGAAATGTTAATATATATTTTTGAATCATGTCAAATATTATTTGGTACAAAGATATTTCTTTTTTTTTTTTATTTGAGACGGAGTCTTGCTCTGTCGCGCAGGCTGGAGTGCAGTGGCCGGATCTCGGCTCACTGCAAGTTCCGCCTTCCGGGTTTTACGCCATTCTCCTGCCTCAGCCTCCCGAGTAGCTGGAACTACATTAGCTGGGACTACAGGCACCTGCCACCTCACCCGGCTAGTTTTTTGTATTTTTTAGTAGAGACGGGTTTCACCGTGTTAGCTAGGATGGTCTCCATCTCCTGACCTCGTGATCCACCCGTCTCGGCCTCCCAAAGTGCTGGGATTACAGGCTTGAGCCACCGCGCCCGGCCCAAAGATATTTCTAATAAAATATTTAAATAGCTAATTTACTAATTAGATTTATTTTTTAGGATGAAGATTTTGTTCTAGAGACTATTTATAGTGTAGTCAAACCTATCTTTTATCATTAAATGGTGTCATGCTTAAATAGGCTTTCTTCAGATTTATAAAATGAATGATCTAGATTTCCTTTTAATACTTTATATGTTTTAAAATTAGATTTTTTGTCCATTTGGCATATTCTATAATGTGGGAATTCAAGTTTATTGTTTTCCAACTACTTGTCTCCTCCCCAGTGTTTGAATAGTATATTCTTTCTAAATATACTTTATATATTTTCATAATTATGTTTCATTAGTATGTCTGTTTATTCTATATTAGTGTATCCTTTCTAAATTGTGTTTTAAATTAAGCCCTATGATTACAATAGGTGAATGAATGAAATGACCATCTGGAAAGTACAGGCTACAGAAAATACAAGCCTAATTTTTGCTGAGCTTATTTGGATGGTTGCTTCATGTCTTAATTTTTTTATTATTGTAAATAGATACTTGTTCTCTTAAAATTAGTACTATGAGAAAAACATTTGTCTTGACTAGAGTGTATACTGTGGTCACCACGATACTTTTCTTGGCTTTGCTTTGGGTGAGGAATGAGCTTTTCTTGGAGGGTCCCTGATGGGTTTATTACCTCTTATTTTGAAGTGCTAGTTCTGCAAATTTGGAAGTTGAAGAACTGTCAAGCTATGTGCACAGGCTGTAAGAGAACAAGTTTGTGATGTTGGTTTTGAGCTATATAGAGATTTCTGAGATTTATTTCAAGAAAGGTGTAAAATTAATAATGAATATTCCTTTGGATATGGCTTTATACTTCCAAGAGTGAAAATACGTACCTGAACATACCGTGAGTGAAAAAGTAGAAATAATTATTTGGTTATTTCATATTTTAGGCATTATGAATGAAAGTAATTTATTCTGATGCTTCTGTAGAATAGAAAGAATTCATACTTTCTTCTGTACAGGTTTTTTTTTCTTATAACTGTGTATATGCTTCCTTTTCTCTAATGAGTTTGGAATGCAACTAAATCTCATGAGAATCTCAGATCTACCTACTGTGCTTTCAAGGCTGCTTCCCCTTGCTGAGGCTGCTGGATGAGCTTTGTTGCATAAGGCATCATTTTCAGTACCATTGAGGAAGAAGGCTTTGCAGTAAATGCCCGATTTCTTTCACGACAGATTTTTCTGGGAGAAGCAATGTTTTTGATCTTTATAAACCACTGGATATAAATTTTTAGTCATTTTATTGAAAAGGATATCAGGCTGGACTGTGATGAGCATACAATGATGTCTTTGCAATGTTCTCAGTGTATGTGAATTGCGGCTGATATGGTTTGACTCTGTTTCCCCCCAAATCACACGTTGAATTGTAATCTCCAATGTTTGGGGAGGGACCTGGTAGGAGGTGATTGGATCACAGGGGCTGATTTTCCCCTTGCTGTTGTTGTGGTAGTGAGTTCTCATGAGATCTGGTTGTTTAAAAGTGTGTAGTCCTCCCACCTTCACCTATTCTTTCTGCTCTGCCATGTGAAGAAGGTTCTTTCTTCACTTTTACTATGACATGATTGTAAGTTTCCTGAGGCCTCCTCAATGATGCCTCCTGTACAGCTTGAGGAACTGTGAGTCAATTAAACCTCTTTTCTTCATAAATTACCAGTCTCAGGTAGTTCTTTATAGCAGTGCGAGAACAGACTAATATAGTGGCTATTCTCTACAACCTAATTCTATGCTTGTTGGTGAAAAGGGCAAAATTTTAAAATGACAGTTTTGCTAATTTGGAAAGATTTGGTGGATTTAGAGCTCTTGAATACAAATAAATCTGTATATTGAGTAAGGGAGATATACATATATAGCATATATGCACACACATATTATTGCATTCTAATATCACACATATGTGTGTAAATTATATATTAACATAAATTAGCAACATACACATACACAATTAATATATGACATAAAATAAATAGTACATTAATATATAACTATATTATGTATGTAATATAATAATTTAATACTTCCAGAGTACAAAATACAGAAAAATATGAAGAAGAAATGGTGCACTTTGTAGACATGGTAATTATAGACATTTTTTGTTTTACTTCCATTTCTCGCTTCATTACAAATACACTCACACATATTTGTTACGTTCACTTCTCATTATAAGATGTTTCCTATATTAATTAAAACCCATAATAACATCTGTCTAATATTCCATTCATGAATATACAATATAAGCTTTCAACATTTCTAATAAGTTTTCAAACAGGCTTTTTAAACCTTTGGATATAAATCCTGAGTTGTTATATTAAAAGGAAAATGTTGAATTAAAAGGACTCATAAATATGGGCCTCTTCAGATCATATGAATAAAAATAAATTTTACAGAACATTTAAAGAAATCTTAAAAATAATAATTATCAAAATTTACATAGTTATATATATAAAGCACTAGTCAAATGACCATAAAGTGAAGGGTTTTGTTTTGGTACAATGAGAACATTTTATAAATAGGTTGTACCTGGGGCAACAAAGCAAGTCTTAATTTCAAAGACTTAAAACTTTTAGAATTTCTTCAGATCATATAAATAAAAATAAATTTCGCAACTTACGTGAAGTAAAATTTTTGAAAAAAATGTATTAAGACTCACATAAGAAAAAGAGAATATGATTTGTAAAAAATCTATAGTTTTCAATTTAAAACTTTTGCTTAGGGAAATCATCAGATCTCAGTGACTTCACTAATTAATTCTTCCAAAAATTTAAAGGCCAATGTTTCTCATGATTATAGAAACATTCCACATTAAATATTAGAAAATGAAATCCAAAGATATGAAAACAACTACATGATGACAAATTGTGTTTTATACAGGAATGCAAGTTAAGTTTAATGTGCAAAAATTAACCAGTGTAATTCACTACATTAACAGAATAAAGAAGAAAAAACAACATGGCCATTTTAATAGAGGCTGAAAAGGCATCTGATAAAATTCAGTAATTATTCATGGCTAAAAGTCTCAGTAAACTAGGAATAGAAGGAAATAATTTTAATTTGATAAAAGTCTTTTAAAAAATAGCTAACATCACAATATAAAATATTGAGCACTTTCCCTTCTCAGGTTATTAACAAGATAAAATGTCCATTATGAACCCTCCAAGGGGTCAATAGCATCTTGAAGACCTGGCAAGTGGGTTGAGAGAGAGAAAGGAAGAGGTAGAGAGAGGGAGACTGTGAAAGGAAGTTAGGTAAGTAGATAGTAAGAAAGGTCTACCCATGGGAGAATCAAAACTATTTTTATTTGTAAGATATGTGATTTTGATACATAGAAAATCCAATAAAATATTAGAAACATTAAGTGAATTTGGCTGGGCGTGGTGGCTCATACCTGTAATCCCAAAACTTTGGGAGGCTGAGGTGGGGTGATTGCCTGAGGTCAGGAGTTCAAGATCAGCCTGCTGAACATGGTGAAACCCCGACTCTACTGAAAATACAAAAAATTAGCTGGGTGTGGTGCAAGCACGGATAATCTCAGTGACTTGGGAGGCTGAGAGGCAGGAGAATCGCTGGAACCCAGGAGGTGGAGGTTGCAGCGAGCCGAGATTGCACCATTGCACTACAGCATGGGCAACAAGAGCCATACTCTGTTTAAAAAAAAAAAAAAAAAGAAAATTATCAAGTAAATTTAGTAATACTGCTAGATATAAGGTCAAAAATCATTTTTTAATACATCTGGTACATAGAATCAGGAATGAAATAGTAGATATTGTCATCTATTATCAGAAATATCTAATACTTAGGAATAGGTTTTTTAAAAGATGTATGAGACTCCACATTATTATACGAAAACAAGTCTGTAAATAAATGAAAAGATATGTTTATATTCATGGATTAGAAAACTGTGCATTAATTAAATATAATGCACAGTTTTTATTTAAATATATTAAGGCAATGAAATACTTGCCCAAGAACATACAAATAGACCAATAGAACAGTATAGCAAATCCAGAAACAGACTTAGGTACATAATCACACTTGATATTTATCACTTATCTCTGTTACCAAACTCAGATGACCTGAAAGATAAAACAATCTTTAAAAGAAAAGATTGAAATGCTCCAGAACTATTCCAGGGCACAGAAAAAGTCATTTTAAGGATCATTATTATCTTAATCACAAACTGGGGAAAGGACAGTTTAAAATACATAAAATACACAAAGGGAAAGCAATATTGCAAGCCAGTCTCATTTATGAGAAACTCTAAATATAACATTGACAAATCAAATACAACAATGTATTAAAAATTGTTACATCTTGACCACTTAAGTGTTTATTCCAGGAATACAGGAAATGGCCAGCATCAAGCAACATGTTATTATAATCAGTAGATTGGTAAAAAATATGATTATGTATATAGAGGCTGGAAAATTTTAACATTTGACAATACTGCCATTAAAAAATCTGTTAGCAAACTAATGACAGTGAACTTTCTTAAGTTGGTTAGCGATATTTTCCAGAAACTAATATATACATCTACAGTTATACATTTTTCTTTAAGCATGGCTATGGCTATAATTCCATCTCAAAAATGTTGATGCATCACATTTCTATTTTTATTCATTTAATTTTTTTCTAATTTCCAAAGTGATTTCTTCTTTGACCTGTAGGTTATTTAAAAATACATGTCTTAACTTCTAAACAGCTGAGAATTTGTCAGTTAACTTTTAATGCTGATTTCTAGGTTTGCTCTCACTGTGGAGAGAAGACAATATGCATGATTTCTTTTTTAATATTGTTGAGACTTGCTTTATGGCCCAGCAGATGGTTAATTTTGGTAAATGGTACACTTGTGCTTGCTTGAAAAGAAAATGTATTCTGTAGTTGTTACATTCAGTGTTTTATTTACATCAACAAGGTTAATTTTCTTTATCATATTCAAATATTTTGTATCTACTGATTTTGTCTTCTTATAAATGTAACGACTGACAAATGTGTTTTAAAATCTCTCATTGTGGTTGTGTACTTACACATTTCCCATTTTATGTATCTCTGGATTAGATTTCGCATTTATACATGGTATATTTATTTTTGTTTAATGTATCGCAAGACCACATTATTAAGTGCAAATAAGTTTAGAATTTTCATATCCTGTGAAGTTTTCCACTTTATCTCCGGTAATAAATTTTACCTTAAAGACTACTTATGTATATTATATGTACTATACACTATTATAGGTAATATATATTATATATATGATTATATGTAATATGTAACTCTGCCAACTTTCTATTGACTAATAGTTGTGTGGTATGTGGAGGTTTCCTTTCAGAGTTTCTATATTTTTAAATTTTAACCATTTCTCCTGTAAGCAGAAGTTGTTGCACTCCTTTTTAAAACTTAAATCCTGTCAGAGAATCCTATCCTTTTGTTTGGAGCATTTAGTCTGTTTAGAGATAATGTGATTACCAGTGAAATAGAGACAGATGATGTGTTTATATCTGTCATCTTGTTACCTTCCTATTTGTTTCATGTCTATTTTGCTATCTTTTCTCTCTTAATATTTTCTTTTGGGCTGATTATTTTTGTTTTTTCAATTGTTCTTAATTTTCTTTGTAATTAATACTCATTTTACTTTTTCAATAATTACCTTACAACCTGCATACTTACTTTATTAAAGCTTAATATAAATTTTTGCTTTTATGTTTTCCCAGAAATATTAGGACTTGAGAATGCCACAACTTTGTCCTTTTGCAGGTATCTTTTCTTCTGGGATTGTCCATTTTGGTTATCTGTATCTTTAATCACAAAATTATTATTATATTATCATTAAAATTGCCTTATACTGACTATATTTTTTATATTTATTATTTTAATGACTCTGTGTCTAATAACTCTATAGCATCCCCTCTGGGTGGTTTTCTATTTTCAGTTGTTCCTCTTGTTTTATGATCATGTTGAGTTCTAACTACACATTTGATTATTGTGCGCTGGATATTGTATGTAAAACATTGTAAAGACATTTTGAAGCCTAGGTGAATTTCGTCTTTCATCAGATAATTTTAAGTTTGCTTTTGGCTAGAGACAAGAAGGACCAGCAATGAGCCCTGTTTGAAAGTAGGGATTACCTTATTTCAAGTAAGAATTGAAATGACTTATCTGGGCTTTGGTCTTTTGGTGGTCCAATCCGTTTCAGTTAATTCTTAGACTTTTCTAGGTTCTCTTAGAACTTCCTTAAATTCTCTTGGTTGCAAATCCAAATCATGGGATTGATTAGCCACCCCACCTTTCTTGGTGGGCCCTAGACTGGATAGTCTCTGGTCATCTGGACCCCAAATTATTGAGGGCTCTGCTGGACCTTGTAGCCTCCCAGACCCTCTTCCCAAGTTGGCAGAGGTTTCCCAGGCTAAAAATGGTGTCAAATGCCCAGTTCACCTTTTGTGTGTGTTCTTCTCCTCCTGAGTCTTGGCCCTGTATTTTCTAACTGCCTTTTGAGCTCTGTAATATCTTTTATGACACTTAAAATATGTATTTTCTCCAAGTTCTCTTGTGGCTCTCAGTGGGAGCATCTATTTACCTTATCTAGTCAACTTTTAGAGGAAGTAGCCTGCTTTATTTCTTTTAAATCTTTTTCTTTTAAATCAAAAGTTAAGATTTATAACTTCCCACTAGTAAGACAAGAATTTTAGAAAGCTATCACATTTCTTAGTGTTTTTTTCTATCCCATTGTGCTGATAATTACTTACTCTGGGCGTTTTAAGACTATCTTTTCTGTTTTTCTTTCCCTTGGTATTAGCAACTTTTAAAAAATTACAACAAACATTACCTAGTTGTTTATTCACTTTTACTTCATATATTTCCTGAAGTATTTATATTTATTTTTCTTCTTTCTTAAATATCCAAGACTGTTTACTTGTGGGCCTTTTTGTGGCAAAATTTTGAAGCTTTGTATGGCTGAGAATATTTTTAAACCTGTATCTCCTATTTGAATAATAGTTTGGCCAGATAGGAAATTCTTGGTTCAAAGTTATTTATTTTCAAGAAAATATTTTATCTTATTCAGTGTTCTGATTCCTTTGTATATGCTCTGCTCTTTCATTTTTGAAATTATTAAGGTAACTCCAAATTTTGTCATTGATAGTCAATGCTTTTTTATTCTAGTTATAAGTTTATTTTAATGCTCTGGTACTCTGGGCCCATTACATCTGCTTTTCATCTTTTTCTTAATCACAGGAAAATTTTTTTTCTGAATATTTTCTTCTCTTGACTTTTATATATTCCGTTTCTGGAACTCCTATCTTCTGGAAACCTGTACTTTTGTTCTGTTTTCCTTATCTTTTAACTTTATTTTTTATGTCATATTTCCTTTTCCTTCTGGGAGAGTTATACAATTTTACCTTCAGATGGCTAATTTGTTTCTCATCTGTGGTAATTTACTATTAACATTTTTCTTATCTGTTGTAGTTCTCATTTTAACAATTTTTTTTCATACCAAGTGCTTCCACCTGGTTCTTTTAAAAAACATATTTCATTGTTCTTTTTTCTTTCCTAATTTAGTATAAGCTTTTATCAGTTTTAGTATACTTAGTGAGCTTGTTTTGAATTCTGATGTACCTGTTCTAATTTCAGCCTTTGATGGAAGCTTTAATACAGTTCATATTTTTTATTTCAAAATACTTTTTTTTCTCAAATGGCTTAGCTTTTAGATCCGTGATCCCGTTTTCTCCTGGGCTCATTGTCCACTAAGGTAGGCAATGTGTCAAACTGGGGGCCAGATGAACTTCGGAGGAAGGGTGTCAAATGAACCATACAAGATAACCTGGCCGTGAAAAACCACTTTCCACATGCCGTATCCAGTGGAACTACTTCTCAGGGGAGGGCTCAATCCCTAGCCCATCAACTAGGAGCAGAATTAGAAGAAACACTTTTTGGATTGGAATTTCCAGCCCTGAGATTTGAAGAGACAGAATGGCAAAGGAACTACCCTAACCTACCTTTTCCTTCTCCTGCTGCAATTTGCACTGTGGATCTGAATTGCTGTTGTAGGAACAAGCATTACTTATCCCAAGACAATGGTAGAATAGAAGCAAGAAAGAATGTCAAAGCCCTCTATTTTATCTTCCCACAGCTATGGTGGGCTGCCTTTGTTCCAACCTAGAGCCACTATTTCAGATAAACCAGATAAACTAATTAAACAACTACCCCCATTCCTCTAACTTACCTCATGTACCCCACAAAGCTCTTCATTATTTTCTTCCTAAAGTCGATTTCCCTCTGTAATACTCTGCAGTTTACCTTGGGGATTGGAGCTGATAATCCTGCTAGTTTAACATTTTGCTAGGATGTTTTTTGTTTCAAAATGTCTTATGCCCCCAATCAATATTCCCTTTTCTTCAACTTTCTCTTTATTTCATATTCTTTCTACCTCATTTCTTCTACCATATTTACCACGTCTCTGTTAATGGATCATTATATCTCTCTCACTTACCCTCTCTCTTTTTTGTCTCATTCTTATATCTTTTTTCTTTATTTCCCAGTGATGTCTGTTCTGTTGTCCCTGCTTTACTTTCCAATACCTGCTCTTTTCCTTAATCAATTCCATCTGTTCTAGGATCCTCCTGTAAATAGTTCTGTTTCTCATTTCTTATTCTTTTTCTTTTCCTTTTCCTTCAGTTCCAAAGTTCTCTGCTTCCTATCTCATGCTTTTTATTTATTTTTAACTCTTATTCAGTAACTATTGGCCCTAGATTTCTGAGATACATTTGTATTTCAAGATTAATCAACATTTAAAATCAACATTTTACTTGACTGAGTGCTTTAGGTAAAATCTTAGCTTATCATCGCATCTCTAGTGCTTTAATGCCTACTAACATTTTTAATATATTGTAGATGACTGGTACAGGTTTGTTGAATAAGCAAAAAAACCTTTAATAAATGCAAACAAGATATGTATAGTAGGGATGAAATAAATGATGGTCTTTTGAGTGAAATCCTATATGTAGTCATTCTCCTTAAGTTTTATCTAGTTTCGAAGCATTTTTCCCTGTTCATAAAGACCACTATTGAATTGTTTTGCAAAGCGTCCAGAAATGGATGAAAGTGAATTGCACTTTCAGCTTCTCTGGACATCTCAAATTCTTATTCATACTCTTCTGTGTGACTTGTTGTGGCTGTGGGTTCTATTGAAAGAGAGATACAAAATGTTTGCTATGGTAGACACAATAAAATAAGACCTTGGATGTGGTTAGGAAATTTCTGCATACAGAGATATCACAACATATCAGTCCCCAGGGAGAACTGATTCGTTTGCCTCCTAACTTGGATATGCATTGAATGTCAGGTTTGGTTTCTTTTTCTTTTCCTTAGTGCTTATGCTAGTTAATGTATGATCTTCTGCAGACTGCCAGCTTGTTCTGTACTCTGTGGAACAGTTGATCTTGAAAGATGTCATTTTTTTTCTCATTTTCTGACTTGTTTTGTTATATCAACATTGATTTATTTTTCACTTTTGACAACCTGAATTTTAAAAAAACCCAAACTAATCATGTCTCAGAAACTTAAAGTTAATGAAGTGGATACTGTGAGCTCAGGGAAACAGTAATATATGGGGTCTGCCTATTTTCTGTTTGTTCCTTGTATCTCATCTTCTTTCCTTTTTTCTCTGTCACTTCGTTCCAAAGTATAAACAGATCCAATGATATTTCATCAACCTTAAATGTATATGTTCCCAGAGATACACAATTTAAACAGTTAATTATAAGTCTTCATTTAGTACTTTGTTTTGTGACACATATTGCATTTCCAAGATGGGACTGTTGTGCTTACTTTGAACCTAGTTATGATGGATTAGTAGCAAAATTAGTCAATGATCATTATGGTCACCCTCAAGCTTATTTGCAGTTTTAAGTGTATTTATTGTAATTTGAATGTATATCCAATCACACTTTCTGTGTAACTTCATCTTCACATTAAGGGAGACACATTAATTAAATGAAGGACACTTTGGAGAAATAAACAGAGACTGACAAAGTCTCTGTTTTTAAAACACTAGTCAGAAATGAAGTATAAAATCAACATTGAGTGTACAGCTTCTGTGACAAACCTGCACTTGACTCAGTTTCTGCTGATAGGTTGTTGGGTTATCTTGGGTAAATTGAGATAAGCCTCAGTTTCATGTTTTTATTCCTTTAAATCTTTACTCTCGGATAAAAAATACCTCCGAATTATTATGAAAATTGCGCATACACACATATACATAGATACGTATATGTGTATATACATGTATGCATAATAAAGACCCCAGAGTAAAGGCTCACTATCTGGCAGCCTTATTTTTGCAGTTTTGATGGTTTGTCATCATTAAATCATTGGCTTCTAGTGCCCACTGAATAGCAAATAAGCTTCGGTACTAACTTAAATCCAGAATCAAGTTTACAAAAGAAAAAAAAAATAGGAAACTTGGAGTCAGAAAATCTTCCTCTCCAGCTATGTTAATTATTTCTAGTTTTTCCAGCATACACAATTATTTTCGTTGGAAAGCACAGTGAATGATAATTCAACCTGCCTACAAAAGAAGATGAACGCAGATACATTATGAACCATAAACGATTTACCTTTACATGTTGTATGTCATGTAATTTTGAAATTAGTTTCACTTAAAATATACACGAGGAAAGAGAAACTTGAAAAATAGATCAAAAGGAGATACATTTTTTACTAATTTTCTTTTGCCTCATATTTTCTTTTTCTGTTTTTATTGCTCCAAATTAAGGGAAGTTCTGCATTTTGAGTGTCTATTTTAACAATTATATTGATGGTGACCAATAGGACTTTGGCTAGATTTTGTATTTTATCACTTTATCATTGAAGGCAGATATAACAAGAAATTTCTATTAATGGAAACATAGCTTAGTTTGAAAAATGTTGAATAATAGCTTATCTGTTGCAAGGTTATTTTAAAAAATCTTCAAACTCCCATTTTGGAAAAATTTAGCCAATCTGAATTTATAATTTGTCATTGTTGACCTAGTTATGCAGTTTACTAGGCTAAATTTACTAGAAAAAAATTCCACCACCCAAACAAAAAACAACACTTTTGTGGATATCCTTTCTTTCGATCTTTTTTTCAAAAACACATACCTTCTAGAACTCCAGGTTAGATTTTTCACATTGCTATTAGATGCATAAGAGACTAGCAGTAAAATGATTGTATTTTGTAGTTTCGCAATTGGGAATAAACTGTAAATGCTGTTTTGTAGTCTGCTTTATTTTGCCAACAATATATCATGAACATCTTTGAAAGTCATTATATATTCTTCTAAGACATCATTATTAATGGCCTCAATAGTAGCCCATTGCATGACTGTGCCATAATTCATTTAACCAATACAGTTGGTGCATTCTTGATGTAATAATATTGGAAATATTGCAAATGCAGTCATTTAAAATAATTTATTCATATGTGCATTTCCTCTGTTTCTTTACTTGATTTATTTGCAGCCCTGAGAAACAGAGCATATTATATTTTGTTCTGAGTGCATTGAGCCTAAACTCACACTCAAGCCTGAAATAATGTGTATGTGTGTGTTTTGGTGTGTGTGGTGGGGGGTGGGGAAGGCATAAAAGTTGGTGGTAACTTGTGACCATAACTGGAGCCTATAAAGGCAAGAGCAGAATATATCTCTGCTAATCCTTTCTAAGATCCTAATTCCATCACAGTGTCAGGTTGAAATCTTACAGTGAAATAGAAAACCTGCTTGCCTGTGGCTTTTTGTTATGAAGACTTTTTTGAAAGGAAAGAGAAAAAAATAAAGGAACTCTGAGTTAGAGAGTAACTTCTTGTAAAGTTTGTATTATATGGAAAAGGAAGTTATATTCAGCCCCCAAATCATTTTGCTATACTGAAAAATGGGAACTGTGCCTGCTCTCCTCTATTTTAAATGCATAGATATAGCACTTGCTTACCTTCTGGAGGCTGTTAACAACCAGAAGCATAATCTCTATATAAACACAATGAATGCTATAGATTCCACAGTTCTTTTCTTTGGCATTTTCATCACATTTATCTTTGGCATTGAAACATTATCACAAATGAAAGAAAAAAATGTACAGGTTTCTCCTCTTTTTATTTTTTTATTTTTTTCCTTTTTCTTCCTTTTAGATCAGTTTCAGAAAATCAGAGAGAAAAAGTTAAGTTTGTTCTCAGGTACAATGGCATCCAGGAGTGCACAACTGTTCTCCTCTAATCACCCCTTTCTTTGTCTGAATGTTCATGGCTAACATTTCCAGCAAATAGCCTCTACTTGCTCATCATTCTCTAAGCCCTGAGCAACAATCAGTGTGTACTCATGTGGCAAAGCCCTGGCCTTTGCTATCAATTCTCTTGACAAGAATGTTGTCAAGTCTCGTTTGTTCTTTTCTGAGCTGATGAACTTATTTCAGGAGGCTGGTAGTTATATTTCACATCTGTCTGTGATGTGGCGGTGAGCCTTGAGGCTCTGTATCTTCCCTGGTTTTCGAAGAGACTTTGCAGAGATTATGTGAGATATTCTTTGATGACTGCAGGCACAGGACACCCATTCTCCATTGTCCAAGTAATACAGAAAGACCCTTTTGTGTGTGGTGAAGGGGGCGTAAGTATGAGGGACAACTTCTGTTCCCTAACTTCCGTTGCCTTTTCAGGGTGGGAGATGGGGATGAGAGGATAACTGTGGGAAGACAGAAAGAGCTGGTTTTTTGTTTTGTTTTGTTTTGTTTTGAGAGTGTCAACGAAGAGATGACTACCCCCACCACTGCTACCAATGGATATGTGGCTACCACACCGCTAGTTGAATGGTGCGTCATGTACTTTGCAGCTTGTCACAGACTAAAAATGTTGAAAAGTCCAAAGAGGTGGGCAAAATTGCAGACCACAATGATGTGAATTCAACTAGTGCAGTCAAGAATCATTTATACTGCGATGTTCATATTAGTAGAAACCATCTTCATTCAGATCTAACTTCCCCAAGTCTGGTGAGATGAAAAAGGCAAAATAGAAGATAATCTTGGTATGAAGTGATATATACTGTGATAAAGAGTAAATGAAGGAGGGGTACAATAATACAATTTGGAGATTAAAGACGTCGTCTCAAAGGATGTGATAATACTGACATCCATTTTGTGTCTGTGATTTCCAATCTGAGTGTAAGAAACAATCCTCCTAATTTGGTGTGGCTACATTGAATTTAAATTTTCATATGTGAATACAGCATACAGCATATGATCAAAAGGAACCTGTTACTGGGCAATGTAAGTGGTAGATTGAGAGGCAGTTTGCATTGTTGAGAGCACAGGCTTTAGTTATAGGAATTCCCATTCTCTGTCTTCTCATTAGTTTCATGGCCTTGGTCAACTTTACTGACCTCACTGATCTTATTTTCCTCATCTATTAAGTGAGGATCATATCAACTTCTACAGATAGTTGTGGAGAATAAATGAAATCTCTTAAGAGAGCATTTTCATGTTTTAGAGAGTTTCTGCCATCATGCTACTTTCTGCTTATGAAGGAAAAAGGTATTCTTTGTGTAAGATGAATGATACCTACATAGCCCATGTTCTGCATTCAAATCTTATCCTTCTTCATCTTTTATTGTGTTCATTCTTATTTCCATAACATATCTAGTTAAGAATTATTTTTGCATCCAGGTTGCACTCCACTTTCTAATCTCATATTCAAGAAGAATAATGCTTACTATGCTCCTCTCTAATAGCCAGCACAAAGGTAGCAATTATAGGAAGTATTAATAGATGAGGCAACAAGGTGCAATAGCATGACAAGTGGCAATACTACATACTTAGGTCAGAGACTCACTGTATCCAATATCCTCAATAAGATCTTGGATAAAGGAAGAAATATTTCAACCATCAAATTTGCAGAAGATTACCACTTATGGGGGTGGGGTGCTAATACAATGGAAGATAGAATAAAGTTCCAAGAGAGTAATGATATTAAAGAGATACGTCAACTTGTCAGACATAAAGTCCTGTTTTGCTGCATACACACTTTATCTTTGTGGGCTAAATAGAAATAATTTTTGCTTAATAATTTGTACAATTGAAAGTTGTATTTAGGATTGAAGTTAACACATATCAAAAAATCATGCACTTGTTGCCACTTCTTAGATTTCTTCTTTGTCTTGTCTTAATAGTGTCTAATGAGGGCTCTGTCACTATGTAGCAAAGTGACCCTTGTTTAGTCACCATCTGGGTCCTTTTCAACTTGGATTTCATGTGTAGATTCCTGAATATTGGGCTAAGGTATTTGTAATACCATTGATTACATGGTAATTAATCCTATTTTTTATCCAATGTGTTTATTTACACAAATTAAATGCTTGCTAGGGCAGCCCTGATTCAACTAAAAACAAACAAAAACGTAGTGCCAATCTTTCTCTTTATCCTAATTTAATGCTATTCACTGCCCTTGGTTTCTAATCTTGCTATTTGCAATTCTGAAGCAATAGCGGCTAAAGATCACAGTTCACTTTTAAATGCCTTTTAAATGTGTTGATAAGACATATTCATTCAGTTGCATTGTCCTTTCTGTGTACTTTAAAAATTCATTACAGAGATAATTATTTAGTGTATTTCAGTCTACCTGTGTTATCTCATTTCCTCCTCATCTTTAATAGGGATGGGGAAAACGGATTGTGTGGGATTATTTTTAGCATTTATTTAAAACTTCATAAATGTTGTTAAAATGTCTGGCTAATAAAATAACTTAAAAAAATCAAATAATTGCTCTTATTTACTCTCACAAAGGAAATAAAACAGGAAAGAAGGAGGGAAGGCAACAGATTATGAAAGAGAATGAAAAATAAGTCTTTTATATCTGGGAACTCAGAATCGGATACAAATGACAGTAATGAACCATTTGTTTTCTTTATCTGCAATTTAAAATGAAATCATAATCTCCAGATCTGCTTTATTGTAATTGTTCTTTTCTTGTTTTCCTAATAAACATAACTAGAGCTTTAAAAATAAATGCATGGAAAATGTGAGATCCTAGATACTATCTGAAGTACATGTAGTCTAATGTGTAATTTTGGATTCTCAGTGCACTTTGACTTTCTATCACATCTCACTTTAAATCCTGGGCATTGAAGCAGTTATTAATTTGTTTGAATATCACAAGCTACATGTGAGCTTAATATCCACAGATTGTGGAGCAGGAAATGAGTTGGAAACTTTCATATTGCATGAAACTTCAAGGCTTCATTATACTGGTTTTAAAGAGTTGGTTATTTTCTAAATATAATAATGCTTTAAAATGCAGCATATAATCAGGTTTTATCAAGAGAATTCACAAACTTTATAATTATTCTTCAAATCACTTTATTGAGGTGTGAGTGACGTACAAAAAGCTATATATATTTAATGTATATAACTTGATGAGGTTGGAGATAAGTATACATCCCTGAAACCTATTACCACGGTCTATCAGCTATAAAAGTTTCCTGCATCCTTCTTTATTTATTATCATTTTTTTCCGATAACACAAGATGTACCCTTGTAGCAAAACTTTAATTATATAATACACTATTAATCATAGGCAGTATGCTGTATAGTAGCTCTCTAGTACTTACTCATCTGGTATAATCAAAACTTTGTACCCTTTGACTAAGGCTTACATATTTCCACTCCCCCAGCTCCTAGCAACCACCAGTACACTTTCTGCTTCTATGATTCTTTAACTCTTTTTTTGTTTGTTTGTTTTTTGTTTTTAGAGATGTGGTCCTACTCTGTTGCCTAGGCTGGGGTGCAGTGGTGTGATCATAGCTAACTGTAGCCTTGAACTTTTGAGCTCAAGTAATACTCCTGCCTCAACCTCTTGAGTAACTAGAATTAGAGACATGGTCCACCATTTTAGAGTTATCATAAATGGTGTCACATAGTATTTTTGTTCTTCTGTGTCTGGCTTAACATAATGTCATCTGAATTCATTCATGTTTACACAAATACAACAATTTCCTTTTTAAAATCTGAATATTTCATTATATGTATATACCACATTTTGTTTATCCCTTCATTCATTAGTGGGCATTTTTGTAGTGGCATTTTTTTTAAAAGAAATAGAAAAAACAAATCTAAAATGCATATGGAACTGCAAAAGACCCTGAACAGCCAAACCAATTCTGAGAAAAAAGAACAAAGCTGGAAGTATCACACTTCCTAATTTTAAAATGTATCACAAAGCATCAAAAGAGTATGATATTGGCATAAAAACAGACACATAGACCAATGGAAGTAAATAGCGCAGAAATAAACTCATGCACATATAGTTAACTATCTTTAGCAGGGGACCAAGAGTACAAATGGGGAAAGAATAGTTTTTTTCAATAATGTTTTTGGTAAGACTGAATATCCACATGCAGAAGAATGAAATTTGACCCTAATGGACCCAATGAAATTGGACCATCACCATACACAAAAATAAACTCAAAATGGATTAATGGCTGAAGCATAAAACCTGAAACTATAAAAATTCTAGAAAAAAAATAGGTAAAAAGTTTCTTGACATTGACCTTGCAATGATTCTTGGATATGATGTCAAAAGCACAGGCAACACAAGTAAAAATAGGTATGTAGGATTATATCAAACTCAAAAGCCTCTGCACAGCAAAAGAATCAACCACAAAATGAAAAAGCAACTTATGAAATGGGAGAAAATATTTGCAAACCATACATTTGATAAAGGATTAACATAAAAAATGTATAAGGAACTCCTACAATTCAATAGCAAAAATGATCAGATTAAAAAAGAATCTGAATAGACGTTTCTCCAGAAAAGACACAAAAAGTGTCAACAGATGTATGAAAGGTGTTTAACATCACAGTCATCAGGGATATACAACTCAAAGCCACAGGAGGTATCACCTCACACTCATTAGGATAGCTACTATCAAGAAGTCAAAGGATGACAAATTTTGGCAAAGATGCAGAGGAAGGGGCACTCTTGCACACTGTTGGGAAATGTAAATTGGTGCAGCCACTGTGGAAAAATAGTATGGAAGTTCCTCAGAGAGTTAAAACTAGAACTACCATATGATCCAGTTATCTCACTACTGGGTGTACATTAAGTGAATTGAAATCAGGATCTCAAAGAGATATCTGCTTTCTCATGTTCACTAATTGTAGCATTATTCCCAATAACCAAGTTATGAAACCCAAAAACTTTAAAATAATAGTGATCTGTGTTTAAATTCTGGATCTAGAATTTCTTTTTAAAGAATTTTAAAATTCTGGTTTAAGTATGTTACGATTTCTCTAAGCCTCTGTTTCCTTTTCTGTAAAGATGGACAAAAGATGTTTCCTCAATGGGTTATTTTAAGGATTAAAAATAACGTATGTGGCCGGGCGCGGTGGCTCAAGCCTATAATCCCAGCACTTTGGGAGGCCGAGACGGGCGGATCACGAGGTCAGGAGATCGAGACCATCCTGGCTAACACGGTGAAACCCCGTCTCTACTAAAAATACAAAAAACTAGCCGGGCGAGGTGGCAGGCGCCTGTAGTCCCAGCTACTCAGGAGGCTGAGGTAGGAGAATGGTGTGAACCCGGGAGGCGGAGCTTGCAGTGAGCTGAGATCCGGCCACTGCGCTCCAGCCTGGGCCACAAAAAAAAAAAAAAAAAAGTATGTAAATCTCCTACTACTTTGCCAAGCACACTTTTAGTACTCAAAACTTAGGTATTAATTATCTAATGATTGCTACTGCTATTGTATAATTTGACTTCTTTGTGTTAAAAAAAACCTTACAAATACAAAGAACTTAACCATTATAAGTAATAAAATCTGCCCATATAGAATCAGCTGAAGTTTAGTGGAGCCTTAAGAAGGTTTAATTTTAAGAAGCTTACCCAAATGGTCTAACCTATAAATAAATCCACAATTCTTAATCCTAAGTGTCCTACTCTTTCAATAAATCCTGACCTTCCAATACACCAAAGTCAATTGTATCAGTGACCCTTAATAATATGTAGTTTCTTATACCTGCCAAGTGATAAAATGTCTCTTCTTTGGCAGACCACATACCTAATAACACAATGACTACTGTTATAAATCCTTCCACCACTGGGAATAGATTTTCAGAGTGATGGAGTATTTTAATCCATGCTTTCAAGAAGGAAATTAAGAAAAAAACACCTTAAGTATATATTTTGTTCATTTCTATCACTTCTTGTATTATTAATAACTGATTTTCTTATATTTTTGGAAAGTGGGAAGAAAAAGTGATACCAGACTTAAAAATGTTGGAAAATAGAATCCTATTACATCTTTAGGGTAACAGCTTAACAGCAGTTACATCTTGCACTTGGGATGGTATTGGGAGAACCCGCTCCTGATGTTTAACGTGGGTTCATTTCTATTTCCTAAGTGTCTCGGCTGGGTTGAGAAATAAGGGGAAAGAGCACAAGAGAGAGAAATTTAAAGCTGGGTGTCCAGGGGAGACAAAACATGTCGGCAGGATCCATGATGTTCCCCGAGTCATAAAACCAGCAAGTTTTTATTAGCGGTTTTCAAAAGCGGAGGGAGTGCAGGAATAGGGTGTGGGTCACAGAGATCACATACTTCACAAGATAATAAAATATCACAAAGCAAATGGAGGCAGGGTGAGATCACAGGGCCACCGGATGAGGAGAAATTAAAATTGCTGATGAAGTTTCCACACGCATTGTTGTTAACATCTTATCAGGAAACAGGGTTTGAGAGCAGACAACCTGTCTGACCAAAATTTATTAGGTGGGAATTTTCCTCCTCCTAATAAGCCTGGGAGCGCTACAGGAGACGGGGCTTATTTCATCCCTTCCCTTCGACCATAAAAGAAGGCATGCTACTAAGGGGGCTGTTCATAGGCCTACCCTCAGGGCGCATTCTCTTTCTCAGGGATGTTCCTTGCTGAGAAAAAGAATTCAGCAATATTTCTCCTATTTGCTTTTGAAAGAGGAGCAATAAAGCTCTTTTCCATCCAGCTCACCAGCGGCCAGTTCAAAGTTACCTCTCTTGTTCCCTGAACATCGCTGTTATCCTGTTCTTTAAGATGCCCAGATTTCATATTGTTCAAACACACATGCTCTACAATTTGTGCAGTTGACACAATCACAGGGTCCTGAGGCGATATTCATCCTCCTCAGCTTCCAAAGAAGATGACGGGGATTAAGAGATTAAAGTAAAGACAGGCATAGGAAAACACAAGGGTATTGATTAGGGAAGTGATAAGTGTCCATGAAATCTTCACAATTTATGTTCAGAGATTACAGTAAATACAGGTGTAAGAAATTAAAGTACTAATTTGGGGAACTAATAAATGTCCATGAAATCTTCACAATTTATGTTCTTCTGCCATGGCTTCAGCTGGTCCCTCAGTTTGGGGTCCCTGACTTCCTACAACAAGATGGTCTATCATCTTTTCTCTGCCTCCCTCTCTCCTATCTGTCTATCATAAAATGTTAGTGTCTGCATGTCATACTTTATTTGAGGTTCTGGAGTTACCGTGATGATGAATATGGCAGGGTTCTTGCCCTGAAGAAAGTTGTCGTCTTTTGTGGGGAAACAAGCAGTTGGATCACTACATGCTATTGTGACAACTATTAGGTTAGCAGTAAGCACTGGTGTTAAGGATGTATACAAGTGAAATGCTTAATTCATGTGTGGGATATATCTGTACACTTTGCAATCTGATTCTACAGCTCTTCCCACTAAAGTTGTAGTGAATATGACCTCACCTCTTGAATGTGGGTTTGGCCTTGTGATTTGTATTTTCTAACAGAATGAGATAAGAATGCCACTATGGCAGTTTTAAGGCTCAGCCTTAAGAGGCCTAGCAAGTTTCTGCCTGCTTCGGGATACTTCTGCCGTTTCATGAACAATGCATACCCTGGTTAACCTGTTGGTTCCAAGAGAAGGATAAAAGATGCATGGGCAAGTTTAGCCAAAATCAGCAGAGCTACTCAGCAGAGCTCAGCCCATATCAGCTAACACCCATTTGACCCATAGATGCATGAGCTAAATAAATGCATGTTATATGTCACTAAATTTTATGGCTATTTGTTATTTAGCTTTATTATATCAATAGGTGACTGAAAAAAATTGATGAATTAAGGAGATGGTGTGTATGTCAGAAAGACACTGTAGAAAAGGAGACAAGAAGGAGGAGACTGGAGAATGCTTACCTTCATATTAACAAGGGAATTTGATGGGCCAGAAATGCTGTTAGAATTTGACCAAATAATGGAGATAATACAATTTAAGCTGAGTTTCACAAACACTTTCTGGTCACAGGGTCTCTTTATATGTATATATGTCTCATATATATGTATATATGTTTATAGGTTTATATGTATATATGTTTATAGGTTTATATAATATTTTAGCAATTCATATTGTATATGTATAGTTAAACTATACATATATAAACAGTAATCAGAAAGGAGCAGCAAATAATCTAACTAGCCATGCCTTTGGGTAAGCTCTGGGTGGCCTTCTGGAGAAGATTCTGTATTAGGAGAATGGTTGTATTTGTCTGTGATATTGATTTTACTGACCATATGAGCTTGTGTATTTTCTGTAGACCTTATAGGATCTCCCACAGACAGGGTAAAAATATAGATGTTGATACATCCACTTTACCTCACCTCTTCTACTTACTGGTAATTGCTACATGAAAAGAGTCCCCAGGATTGGGTAATATAGTAGTAGAATTTATTTTCCTGATATGGGGATTTTTGCTATTAGTTTTGGTTATAAAATGTAACAATTTTCTGTTTGCTGGCACTTTTGTTCTACCAAGGAGGCTATAACATAATCAAAAATGCTGAAGAAGATAAAATAGGTTGTTAAAACTCTATGCTTGAAGCTCTCTTTCTGTTTTCAAATGAGTGAAATAAAATGTTAACTTCATTTGAAAACTTTCAAAATTTTTTTTGTTCAAAAATAATCTTTCTTTTCCTTGAGATCCTCAAAATTTTATGCATGTCTCCTTTATAGCATTTCTTACATTCTAAGCTGTGTGATGCCTTCCCTCCACTTACAGACTGTTAATTCCTAGAGAACGGAGACCATGCCTTGTCTACTAGATATGGTTTGTATCATCTAGCATATTGTTTGGTGTGTGCTCAATTAATCTTGTAATTTAATGGAGTACACCTGCCCTTCTATCAAACCTGTGGAGGAACCACATACCAAAATACTAAAACTTTGTTATTTCCTATTTAAGTTGGAAGCATTGTTTCCTCCCCTTTGTGGAACACTTTTTCTGGGGAGAGGGATATAACTAAATCAAAGTATAATTTCAGTTCTGATTCAATTTGGGCTCCTTTCCTGCTTATAGACTCAGTCCAAATTCATTTTGTATACTGTTTCTTAAAAAAAATTGGACTTGATTTAACACATTCTATAGTAAGAAAGGCAAAACTGCAATTTCTCATCATAGAGAAAAACACAAACCAGTGAATACTTGATAATTTGCCCCGTGCAAGGAAGATGCCTGTTATGGAAACCAAAACTAAGTGTGAAAAATCTAACATTTAATTTCTTAAAGGAAGGCCATACTTGTTATTGCTGGCAAAGTTATCCAGACATGAGGAGTTGTGACATGTTGCATCAAAATGTATATTAACGCCCTTTTCTATCCATACACAAAGGCGTCCAACTGAAGTCATTCATTCACAAAGGAAGATTCCTGGCAAAAATCATATTTATATTATTTTTGCATTAAAAATTAGAAAAATTTTGGCTGAATTTTTAAACATATTTTTTCCAATGCATTTTGATGCTTCTAGCAACATAATTCCACTGTAAAATCTGAGTCAATGGTTCTAAAAATTTCAGGAACATAAGCTTCAAGTGGAATGCTTATTAAAAATGCAAATTCTCATATCACACTTGACATATTCTGCATCTGCCCAGGAAATGACACTTTTAAACAACCACTGCAGGTGATTCTGCTGTCGGTTGTTATAGGTTGTCCATGCACCACACTTTGAGACAAACTGAATTCCCCCTAACATATGCAAATAAATTTAAAATCACTGGATAGTGACAGGAAAACATTCTTTATTAAATATCTAATGGCTCACAAGTTATAGCAGTGGTTACTATTTAAAGTATTTAACCTCCTGAAAATAGAAGTGCTGTCTTCCAGAAACTTCTTTGGGTTCCATTAGAAATGAATCAAGAGGGCAAGTAGGTTCTTATTACAAATCTCATCAGCCATCTGCTGTAGCTTTGATCAGATCGGCTTTTACCTTAATATATTTTAAATAAATTATCCTATGTAAAACAGTATTTTCACCAAAATTTCTTTGGAAAAGGATGAAATATAAAGCATGCTCAACAACTAATATTTGTTTTATTTTGTTCAAAATTTCACATTTTTTTCAGGCCGGGTGCAGTGGCTCACACCTGTAATCCTAGCATTTTGGGAGGCCGAGGCAAGTGGGTCACCCAAAGTCAGGAGTTAGAGACCAGTCTTGGCCAACATAACTAAACCCCATCTCCACTAAAAATACAAATATTAGCTGGTCGTGGTGACATGCACTTGTAGTCCCAGCTGCTCAGGAGGCTGAGGTGGGAGAATCATTTGAACCCTAGAGTTGGAAATTACAGTGAGTCAAGATTACCACCACTGAACTCCAGCCTGGGTGACAGAGCAAGACTCTGTCTCAAAATTTAAAAAATTCACATTTTTATGTATCAAAAAATAGAAACCATCTCTGTATTTTAAGTAACAATTTGATTCATTTCCAATTTTTTCAGCTTTTCTTCATCTACTTCTTTTAAAAAAATAAAGCCTGACAGAACATATAGACATTCAATTTCCTGCTTTCATCACTTTTTTAATGCTAAAAAAATGTGTATCGAAATTCTATTACCATGGTATCATCCATTCTAATTTCCTAATGTTATCATTAAGTTCTCTACCATATAGTTTTTTTGCGGTGAGTTGGCTTCAAGGTTAAACCTCAGAACATGAGATCCTGGATTTTATTTTTTTAAAGGAAATATGTACAAACAAAATCAGTAACTATTTGCCATATATGTGAGAAGAACAAAATGTTTATTTTAAAATTTAAATTGATGACTCTAAAAATTAAAACAAAGCTGGAAGAATGTTGAGCACCTAGTATGTGACAGGTGCTGTGATGAACAGAAATAACTTCAGGTCAAATGCCTCATTGTGTCTAGTTAAAAGGGAGACTAATGGCAACTGCATGTCATGTGCCATGCTTGATACTTTCTTAGCACATCTCATTTAATCCTTACAACTCAGAGAAAAGTATATATAATGGATCTCATTTATGTTACAAAAGTCATAATATATATTTAAAGATACCATCTTAATGTATTTCCTATATATAATTTAATATATATGTTTTGCAGTTATATTGTGGCATGGAGATGTAAGGTTGGAGCCATTCTACTTTGATTTAAATATTTGTTTCACCAGTTACTAGCTTCATGCACTTGAACAAATTAGTGAGCTTCTCTAAGTATCAGTTCTTTCCCTGGAAAAACAGAAATATTAATGATCTGTATCTCACAAGGTAGTTAAGAACATCAATGAGATAATCCATTTGAGGCAAATAGTCAAGTGTTCTGCATAGAGTTAACACTTCATAAATGTCATAACCATTCTTATTTTATGACTGTATAGAAACCTACTCTGAGATAACTCACATGAATTATTAATGATAGTGTGGCCTGGGAAGACAATTGTAATAAGTGGAAGAGGATGGTGAAATTGAGGAACACTTTTATTTATTAGTGTTTAATATCTCTGTTAACATGAGTGTGTTTTGCTTTTGCAATTTAAACAGTAAATTTATTTTAAAACTAAACGTAACACATTATTTTCAAACGTAAGATGATTATGATTATGGAAAATATCTAATAATTTAGGCCTTCTCAGATTATATGTGTTTAAAGACACCAATGCTCTTTCCGTAGATTTCTAAACTCTAATTAGTGGGCTTAATGCTGGATTTATCTTTTGATGTTTATTTTCTTTCTTAGACAATAATTTCCTTTTGAGAACAGATAATATGTATCCTGCATAACTATACATAATGGATACTTTGGAAAAACATATGGACTGATACAAGTTCATGAGTGCCAAAGATTTACCTTTTAACATCTCTACTCATTAACTTGAAATTAATAAAATAATGGTACATGGAGATGTTAAAAAAAAATGATGTCTTTTTAAGTTGTGACATAGATCCAGAATTTACTTTTTATGTTTTATTTCCTTCTCCTTCCCTTTTTTCCTGAGTGGAGTGATACAGTGGAAAGCACAGAAAGAGTAAAGTATTAACTTAATTTTTTCAATAAAAATAATAAATCCATTACCTATGAATAAATATTGGTCAAACTAATACATTCCAATCACTTGGCTAAGTTACACATTACTGAGACATGAGAGGGAGATATGGAATACATTTGTAGTAATAAAATGCAACAATAACGTTTTATTTTATTTTATTTATTTATTTATTTTTTTGAGGCGGAGTCTCGCTCTGTTGCCCAGGCTGGAGTGCAGTGGCCGGATCTCAGCTCACTGCAAGCTCCGCCTCCCGGGTTCACGCCATTCTCCTGCCTCAGCCTCCTGAGTAGCTGGGACTACAGGCGCCTGCCACCTCGCCCGGCTAGTTTTTTGTATTTTTTAGTAGAGACGGGGTTTCACCGTGTTAGCCAGGATGGTCTCGATCTGCTGACCTCATGATCCCACCATCTCGGCCTCCCAAAGTGCTGGGATTACAGGCTTGAGCCAGCACGCCTGGCCAACAATAACATTTTAATGATATAATGTAGATATGTTAAAGGAGTGTGCTGTTGCTATTGAATATAAGTAGAACAAAAAAAAAAAATAGGCATTTAGAGGAGAGAGATTTCGATGGAGGCAGGTGACAGCTTTTAGTTGGATTTTGATGTGTACGTAGGAGATGAATACATATATAGGAACAAGGAAGGGCTTCTATAAAGAGAGAATGATGAGGATGCAACTGAGCCCACAAAAGGTGACTAATATTTATTTCCCTTTTACTCTGTTCCCCACCGCCTACACTATAGTCATTACCGGGAATTAGCTCAAAATGCATATTCCTAGATCCCATTGCAAACTTTCTAAATCAGACTTTCAGGAGTCTAGATATATCTTTTAAATTTGATCCCTGGTACTCTTCCTTAAATTTGAGCTCTTCTGATCTCTACTTTTTAAATGAATAATAAAATTTGATAATCATTAGGTTAAATGATACCACTAAATGGGTACTATTTCTAAATAAATAATACGACTTTATTATAAATGTATTCTCATTCCCTCTTCCCCTCTGTCTACCCAGTATTGTCACGTTTCTTTGGACAAGAGTTCTCTAGTTTCTGTGAGAAGCCAAATACCATCAGGCTAGCATTTTGTATGTGTGCAAGGTGATGGTGTGGAAAAAGGTATCTTCTAGTTGTTCTGTGGACAACTTTTATTACCAATTATACTGATTTTAGTTCCACAGCCCATGACTGCTCTACAAATCTGCTGACTACATTGTTGACTCCTCTCGAGGGCATTGAGGGAAATAGTGGCTTTCACCTTTAATGAAGACTTCTCTGTGCTAATTCTGAGCTTCTGCTATCTCTGTTTGGTCATGGCTTTAAAAATGATCCCATTTGCAATCCATCTTCTGGGAGTTCGTAAGATCTATCTGCTTATGGTACTCACTTCCCTTGTTAGTACCATTATATATTCCTGTGTATGCATCTCAACTATAATTTCAGTGGGACTTTGGCTGAAAGGGAAGACAAATGTATGCACTTGGTTTTTCTTGAACCTGAAAATCAGACATTGTTTTAAACAATTCAAACTTGTACAAATCTGATGGATGTCAGATGGAATCTTATAATTTATTAAATATACATGACTTTGATTACTGGAGAGGCTGAATATTTTTTAATAATTTAGTCAGGCCATGTATGTGTTACACTTTGTGAGAGGCAGCTTAGCTTCATGGCTGACTCAGGCAAAGCAGCTGTTCACAGCTACATAAAAATATGTGTTGCCAAGCTCAGGTTTCACAGAGCCTTCCTTTAAGGCTTTCTATTCATACAAAATCTTCCTGTTAAAAGGAATACTTCTAAAAAAACAGAAAAAATGGTTTTTTTTCCAAGTTAGTTTTATGTTCCACTCTTCCTGAAATGTATAAGCAGTATTAATATTCTTTGCAAATCTTAGTTTTATTGATGATACAAAGGAAGTCTTCAGCCTGTCTTACTCTAGTGGGTCATCAGGATTGGTTAAACCTGAACCAGTAGATTTTTAATGAATAGCCTCCAATAAGAATCATTTTTCCTATATATTAAACTAGTTTCTGTCATGTAATTACTTAAAGCAAATTTTCCCAATGGAGGTAAGTAGCAACCACATCTTTCCAAGGTGCAAGAACAAAAGCCTTGACATCATCCTTAAAATATTCTTTTCCTCAACACTTCCCATCAATTCATCAGCAATTTCCATCAAAATATATCCACAAACTTACCCTTATCACCTCTGCTAATTCTAGCTTCTTTTAACCGGATTAACTGCTTTTTTTTTTTTTTTTTTTTTTTTTTTAACTCCTGTTGCCCAGGCAGGAGTGTAATGGTGCAATCTTGGCTCACTGTACCCAGGCTCAAGCTATTCTCCCACCTCAGCCTCTGAGTAGCTGGGACAACAGGCAAAACTGCCACCACATCCAGCTAATTCTTATATTTTTTGGTAGAGACAGGGTTTCAGCATGTTGGCCAGGGTGGTCGCAAACTCCTGACCTCAGGTGATCCACCCTCCTCAGCCTCCCGAGGTGCTGGGATTATAGGCATGAGCCACCACTTCATGTCAAGAGTTACTGCCTTCTAATGATCCTTCTTGCTTCAGCACAATTCTCCAGACAGCAGCCTGGAGTGACCCTTCTAAAATGTAAGTCAAAATCTTGCTACCTTATTATAAAACTCCGCAATGCTTCCATTTCCACTTAGAAGACAATGACCTACAAAATCCCATAGGATCTGGTAGCACATTCTCTCTCTGTCTTCCATCCTTACCCTTTTCTCATTCCCTCATTCTCCTTTAACCACTCTCTACTGTCCCTTGACTATGGCAGGCATGTTTCTATTGTAGCAATTTTGCACTGGCTGTTTCTTCTATTTCCTTGATTACCTTCAAGTCATTGCCCAATAATAACCTCAAAGTTGATCTCAGACCTGACCACTCTCTTTAAAATGGAAACCCCCAAGCTCCTCTCCAACCGTGTTTAATCCCTAATGCTTTTCTATCCTCCACCTCTGTCTTGGCATTATATCATATTCAAATGAAGACAAAAGTTTTTAATTATTTTGTTCAAAAATGTATCCCACATTACCCAGAAGAGTATCTGGCAAATAACCAAGTGTCCTATAATTGAATCTGGGACAAGACCACTTGATGCATATCCCATAATATCCCGAAATACCTTTGCAAGATAGATGCATGTTAATGATTTTTATCTTATACAAACAAAACATATACTGTTATAATTATGGACTTTACCAGAACTTCTGTTACCCAGCAAATGAAAATATTTATCTGAGCAATGTTCATTTGTAACATTGAAATACTTTTAAGATAAAAATAATAAATAGTGGGAGTGATTTTGGATACATTTTTATTTCATATAAATATATACGTATTTATATATTTATATATAATACATATATTTATTTATAAAATATAAAATATATATTTTTATATATATATTGAGATGGAGTCTTGCTCTGTCACCCAGGTTGGAGTGCAGTGGCGTGAGCTCTGCTCACTGCAAGCTCCACCTCCCGGGTTCATGCCTTTCTCCTGCCTCAGCCTCCCGAGTAGCTGGGACTGCAGGCACCCACCACCACACCCAGCTAATTTTTTGTGTTTTTAGTAGAGAAGGGGTTTCACTGTGTTAGCCAGGATGGTCTCGATCTCCTGACCTCAAGATCCACCTGCTTCCGCCTCCGCCTCCACCTCCACCTCCCAAAGTGCTCGGATTACAGGCATGAGCCACCATGCCCGGCTATTTTGGGTACCTTTTCCCCAGAACTATAAATTCTATGTAATAATTATTTTTGAGAAAATGCATATATTGGATTAACTTTATCATTGGATATACAAAATGTATTGTAAAGCCTTGGGAAAATAACTTCCATGCATCCGCATTTAATATTACTTAAAGTAAGTAACTCAGAAAAAGGTAAGATTGCTGCTTTTGATCAGAAGAACAAATATATATTTATCTTTCTACTAATACTATTTGATTCAAATAAAAAGCTAGGGTAAAGAAAGTGCAAAAAATATAAAAATATGTGTTTAACGTTTGTATAAACAGTTTCTTGAAGTTAGAATTATATTTTTATAATTGCATGTCCTCAAATAGACCAAATGGCAATTAAGCCTTGTATTTCAAGATTCAATGTGTACTCTTGTGGAGGGGTGTGTGTGTGTGCGCGTGTGCGCATGTATGTGAGCAAGTGTGTATTCTGAATTTCTTCAAAGTATATGTTCTAGTCATCTATCAAAAGCTTTTCCAATTAATAAATAGAAGCAGCATCCTATAATAACAGACCATCCCTTTCACAGAACATATAAATGACAATGATGACACTTATAAACTTGATAAGGTCACATCTGTCAGAATAGATTGTTGCTTTCTGCCAAATTTCAGTTCTACATCTCTTTCTTTTTCCCCTTCCAGTATTTATAGCCCTAGAATAATCCTACATGACTGTGTCATACATTTATCTGAAGCCTAATAAGTATAATTTAGTTTGAAGAAAGATTTATACAGGATGAACCACAATAAGTAATATGTACATTTAAATATATCTTTCCTAAAATGTAATGTTGATCAAACCTAAATGAAAACTTCTCCTTTAGTTACTAACCTTTGAAAAGAATTTTTAGAGCACACAGCTGTTAGAAAATGATTAGAATTTACCAAGGAATATTCTTGTGACATGCAGCCTCAAGATGTCACAAAAACAGTGGCTGGGCTGAGAAAACACATCTTTGTTCAGTTGTGAAAAGATCTTTCATGACCATAATACAGTCTGGGTGTCATGCTCAGATGCTGTAGAGATGAGCTTTTTATTCTGTGCTTCCATTGAAAACTTCCATTTTCTGTTTGAAATTCTTGCCACAGGAAAATGAATATGGCTGAATTGAGGGATTGGTTCTGCCATTCACGTACTGTGGGCTTGCATTCAGAATGTAAAGAGAGAGGGAAAAAAGGATGCGGATGACTGAGTATGATTCCCATTGATGGGGCTGGGAGCTACCTTTATCTGCCACCAACTATTTAGTTTATGGCTTATGGTGCTTTAGCAAGAGGTGGAGAGAAATGCTAGTTGATTGTGAGATTTTTTTTTCATTCCATTTTTTATTGATACTATTCCCATCATATATTCTATTTTGGTTTATTTCTTTCCAACTTTTCTGTCTCCAGTCTGTCTCTTAACCTTTGTGAGCCTTTCATCATATGTACAGTCATGTTGTCTGCACTCCATCTTCTTCTAATCTTAACTCTCCACGTGGCTTCTCCAGCTTTCTCTTTCACCTCCATCCTCTATTATTCTCTAAATTCACTTGGGATGGTCTCTGGTGTCTCCTTCTTCCATTGCCCATATCCAGTTATTTGCTGAGTCTAGTACAATGCATCTCTTTAATGTTTCTTACCTCTATTATCTTCTTGACTTTCTTTTGGCTGTTCTAACATATTTTTATTATGATTTGCTGAGAATAGTTCAATAGTTTCCCAGGTGGCCTTTCTGCTGCTTCTCTTTGCCCTAAACAAAACAGACTAAAACTGACCAATTAAAAAAATCCTTATTATTGAATATCTAATCAACTTGGTGCATGACTTTCGGATTTCATTCAGCTTCTTTAAAAAGGCCTAGCAACTTTCTTACTTTTTCAACTCCTGTAAGTAAGTTGAACTTCCCCCAATTTCAGTATAGTTGAACTTCTCCAAGGTCTTTTGTCTTCTCTTTTTTCTGAATCTAAATTATGTTTTAATTCATGATATGCCATAAATATGGACTCTTCCTCCTTTAATCCTTCATGATATTTGTGGGCCCACCTTAAAACAAATGTAAGGTTTTGCTTTGTTTTAGAATTACCTCATCTCTTGCCCAAACCTCCTCCTGCAATAAACATTTTAAAGTCAAGGACGTTATATTGCCAACTGTTGTTTTCACCTTCTTTAACTTAGCACTATGCTTTACTTTAGGAGGAGCTCAATATATTTTATTTGAATTAAACTGCCCTGATTTAGTTCTATATCCATGACATTGGACTGATATAACTTAATACCTGTGGCTTCAGAAAAACTTCTGGTGGCTGCCCGCAAGCCCTAGGAAAGTATGTAGACATACCTACATATTTTGATGTATTATGACCAAAGTAATGGGGCAGTTTTGGTCTCTTCCCAGCTGATTTAACTTCGTCCAAAAATATATAGTCCTAAAGACCTATCACTGGTAGCTCATAATCACATAATGCTTTAACTGGTGTGACTACTCAGGTGTTGCTTTTGCTAGATCTTACTTCTAGGGCAGTTTTAAGCCATAAGGCACTAAATTCCACTGCAGACTGGATACATCCTGCTAGGCCCAGGAGTGCCTTAGATCCTGGGAGATAAGGAGAGTAAATCTGAAAGTTTTGTGGCATTGGTTGGCATACACAACTGCTATGGGTTTTATTGATAAATGTCAAAAATAGAAACTTTGTATATTCTTTGGGGATTCTATTTTTGTTTGTGTTATTCAGGATAATCTGTGAAGCACTTACTTTCTAATTTTAAAAATTTTATTGATATGGCTATATATCCTCTGATATTTGACCTTTTAATTAGTACCATATAATCATCAGTATATGTAGATCACATGCCTTTACATGTCAATAAAAGAACAATGGCACAAAAAATTAAATGGAATTATGACAGGCATTGTAGTAAGAGTGAAATGTTACAAATTGGACTAGTAATGAGTGAATGAAAAACTAAGAACTGTCTAATTTAAAAAGGAAAAGAAAAAGGACAATGTATTTTTCTCACATTTGAATAATTAGTTGTCAATCTTATATCTTATTATACTTAAATTTGATGTCAGACCTGTGTATAATAAGACAATTGATTGACAAGGCAATTTTTTACACATGGATGTGATGTTATACTCATGTGTAACTGGGTATTTGATTGACATAAGAAAAATATCAATATATCTTTATATTACCAACTAAGAGTTAATATCCAAAAGCACAGTGAAAGATAGCAATCATTTGATTATGCATTGTTATCTTGTTTCTTATTTCTTTTGGTTAATATGTAGTTGTCATAAAATTAATTTTACTTTAATATAGATTTTAGAGGATCTTATAGTATTATATATGAGAAATTTACTTAAACATTGAAGTATATATACTGTGAACCTTGATCCCATTCCTTGACATATTAGAGTCTCATTACAATATAACTTGTTATTGTATGGATTCAGATATAGTAAAAATAAAATGCTATTCTGAAGTATAGCAGTCAATTTAATGTGAATGCAAAAGTATCAGATTGAGACACCACAATAATAGTGTTACTCAAGTTTATCATTAGATTTCTTTTTTTATTACTATTATTATACTTTAAGTTCTAGGGTACATGTGTACAACGTGCAGGTTTGTTACATATGTATACTTGTGCCATGTTGGTGTGCTGCACCCATTAACTCGACATTTACATTAGGTATATCTCCTAATGCTATCTCTCCCCCTTCTCCCCTCCCCACAATAGGCCCCGGTGTGTGATGTTCCCCTTCCTGTGTCCAAGTGATCTCATTGTTCAATTCCCACCTATGAGTGAGAACACGCGGTGTTTGGTTTTCTGTTCTTGTGATAGTTTGCTGAGAATGATGGTTTCCAGCTGCATCCATGTCCTCACAAAGGACACGAACTCATCTTTTTTTTTATGGCTGCATAGTATTCCATGGTGTATATGTGCCACATTTTCTTAATCCAGTCTGTCACTGATGGACATTTGGATTGATTCCAAGTCTTTGCTATTGTGAATAGTGCTGCAATAAACATACATGTGCATGTGTCTTTATAGCAGCACGATTTATAATCCTTTGGGTATATACCCAGTAATGGGATGGCTGGGTCATATGGTATTTCTAGTTCTAGATCCTTGGGGAATCACCACACTGTCTTCCACAATGGTTGAACTAGTTTACAGTCCCGCCAACAGTGTAAAAGTGTTCCTATTTCTCCACGTCCTCTCCAGCACCTGTTGTTTCCTGGTTTTTTAATGATTGCCATTGTAACTGGTGTGAGATGGTATCTCATTGTGGTTTTGATTTGCATTTCTCTGATGGCCAGTGATGATGAGCATTTTTTCATGTGTCTGTTGGCTGTATGAATGTCTTCTTTTGAGAACTGTCTGTTCATATCCTTTGCCCACTTTTTGATGGGGTTGTTTGTTTTTTTCTTGTAAATTTGTTTCTTTACGGTTTTAATTATTTTAAATTGTGTTTCAAATGCTAAGCATGGAATAAGTCATGATATTATGCTTGTTTTGAGTAAAAGCCTGAATGTATTCTCATTTAAACTTGGACATTTTCAAAGTATTTTTTAAAGCAGCAGAGAGTATTTTAAAGTGTATCAATAAGTATCCCACCAAAACAGTGTGCCCTGGTTAGTAAATGTTGACTTAAACAAAATTGAACATGTTTCTTTAGTGCTAGACTTCTCGGAGTGTTTGAAATGCTAATATAAACTGTGAATATCAAAGGATGGGAAATAATATCACGTTCCCCAAACTTCTTTGAAGAAACTCTTCCTGGAAAGCAACAAGTAGAAGCAAAAGAGATTTTTAAAAAAAAAAACATGTTTTGGGAAAGACTGCTCTGAGCATTTTTTCCTTTAAGCTCCCTGAGGATGGGGAATTTAACTGAGGACAGGACAGGGAGCTTCCATTCTCTTCTCCTTACAGTCTTCACCAGAGCCTGGCCAAGGATCAGAGAGTGCTCAAAATACTCATCTTAAACTGTACTGAACTGAATTTATCTGGATGATAGCCCTCTTGATACAAAATAAATTGGAAAACAGAAATATTTCTATGGACTGTAAAATGTTTACAAAAATTTAAAATAGACCACTGAACATTGATCATATTTGGCAGGTTATGGTTCCTCACTTCCCCCATCTCTGGTAAGTTTGTGACATTAGAAATGCATGAAGAGATATAGGCTGCTTCATAGGCTAGTAGTTTGTGTAGGTCCATTATAAATTGTTGATTTATATATATCATATTAATCTATTGTATCAAGACATTGTTTTTCAAGGAATTGAATAGTTACAATTATTATTAATACATTTTAAACACTTGTGCATTTGAAACAGGTTGGTAAAGTTTTATATCAGTACAAATGTAAAGTCATTCAAGTTCAGCATTCACATTCAGGAAATACAGAGAACACCACAAAGATACTCCTCGAGAAGAGCAGCCCCAAGACACATAATCGTCAGATTCACCAAGGTTGAAATGAAGGAAAAAATGTTAAGGGCAGCTAGAGAGAAAGATCTGGTTACCCACAAAGGGAAGCCCATCAGACTAACAGTGGATCTCTCTACAAAAACCCTACAAGCCAGAAGAGAGTGGGGGTCAATATTCAACATTCTTAAAGAAAAGAATTTTCAACCCAAAATTTCATATCCAGCCAAACAAAGCTTCATAAATAAAGGAGAAATAAAATCCTTTACAGACAAGCAAATGCTCAGAGATTTTGTCACCACCAGACCTGCCTTACAAGAGCTCCTGAAGGAAGCATTAAAAATGGAAAGGAAAAACTGGTACCAGCCACTGCAGAAGCATACCAAATTGTAAAGACCATTGACACTATGAAGAAACTGCATCAACTAACGGACAAAATAACCAGCTAGCATCATAATGACAGGATGAAATTCACACATAACAGTATTAACCTTAAATGTAAACAGGCTGAATGCCCCAATTAAAATACACAGACAAGCAAATTGGATGAAGTGTCAAGACCCATCAGTGTGCTATATTCAGGAGACCCATCTTATGTTCATAGACACACGTAGGCTCAAAATAAAGGGATGGAGGAATATTCACCAAGCAAATGGAAAGCAAAAAAAAAAAAAAAAAAAAAAAAAAAAAAGGCAGGGGTTGCAATCCTAGTCTCTGGTAAAAGAGACTTTAAACCAGCAAAGATCAAAAAAGACAAAGAAGGGCATTATGTAATGGTTAAGGGATCAATGCAACAAGAAGAGCTAACTATCCTAAATATATATTTACCCAATACAGGAATACCCAGATTCATAAAGCAAGTTCTTAGGGACCTACAAAGAGACTTAGAGTCCCATACAATAAAACTGGGAGATTTTAACACCCCACTGTCAATATTAGACAGATCAAAGAGATGGAAAATTAACAAGGATATTCAGGACTTGAACTCAGTTCTGGACCAAGCGGACATAATAGACATCCACAGAACTCTCCAACCTGAATCAACAGAATATACATTCTTCTCTGCACCACATCACACTTATTCTAAAACTGACCACAGAATAGGAAGTAAAACGCCCCTCAGCAAATGCATAAGATTGGAAATCATAACAAACAGTATCTCAGACCACAGTGTAATCAAATTAGAACTCGGAATTAAGAAACTCACTCAAAACCGCACAACTACATGGAAACTGAAAAACCTGTTCCTGAATGACTACTGGGTAAATAATGAAATTAAGGCAGAAATAAGTTCTTTGAAACCAATAAGAACAAAGACACAATGTATCCGAATCTCTGGGACACACCTAAAGCAGTGTTTAGAGGGAAATGTATAGCACTAAATGCCCACAGGAGAAAGCAGGAAAGATCTCAAGTCATACACAGTTTTTTTTTGTTTGTTTTTTTTTTGCCTGAAGGTTTCTCTTTCCTTTTAGAACTTAGAATCAAAGAACTGGAAAAGATTAATGTAATTCCTGCCTTCAGGTAGGATCATATTAGATCATTCCTGACAGAAGAAAACCTAATTTTCATTCCCAATTGGCTTTGCTTCCCCAAGTGAATTATTCTGTCATCTTATTCATACCTGATAAATTTCAATACATTTTTGATTACCTTTTCATTCTAGATTTTCTAAGGCAGTTTCAAATCTTGATCCAAATCTCATCACCATATTGTGATGCCAAAGTCATTGATGATAAACCTTGTAAAGCACTGTATATACAGTTATCTCTTTCCTCCTGTGACCAAGATTGGCCTTGTTCCAATCATAAACACAATTGAACGTGACTAGGAATAGATGATTCTGCAAATCAAACTGAACAAATTTTCACTGTGCCACTACGCAAGACATTGTGTGATATTTCTATTTATATTTCTACATACTTGTGTATAATAACTGGAAGTGCTTGTTTGTTTATAATCCTTCTGGCCACTTACCCTTTAGGGTAGTAGTTCGGCACTATGGGTGAACACATGGATACATCCATGTAATCCAACATCTTATTATCCCATTAACTCAGAACATGGACCCATGTCTAATATGAAAATGAGGTCTATGAAATTTCTTGGCTTTATATTTGAATTATTGTTTCAAACTTAGAGATGTGTGGACATGGCTTTTTTGTAATGCTATGAACACTCATGAGTAGGATGCCTATGAGGTTTCTGAGAAAATTGTATCAGCATAAATGCTGCTGGCTTGGACTGAAAGGGACTTAGTATAAAATAGACAATATAAAAATGATTCCATTTGAGTCCAAAATTCTACTAGCAGGAAGAAGGAAAAGAAAACCACTCAGCTGTATGCATGTCTCATGACAAAGAAATTATGATTGGGTGCAGAACTGAGTATGTATAAGGTGGATCTGAAAGTAATGGAATTATTCCCAGGCCATGAGCCCTAATAAGTGAACTGCCAATATTTTCCCAGCTGGATTTGGAATTGCTATGAACCAGTGACTCTCTTGGCCTACCGCTTTTCTCTTTTTTGAACAGAAATGTCTATAGCATATATAGCAAACACACTCTAAGATGGTCCCATGATCTCTACCTCCTGGATGTTCATACCTTATGTAATCTCCACGTAGAGTGTGAGTAGGACCTGTGAGTAGCTTCCATCCAGTAGACCATGACAAATGTATGTGATATTACCCTGTGATTATATTTCATTTAAAAAATTTTGTATTGCTAGAAGGTTCTTGTTTTCTAGCTGGCTTTAAAGATGTAAGCTATTGTATGCTGCCTAAGTAGAGGGCCATATGGTAGGGACTGTGGGAAGCTTCTAGGAGCCAACAGTGACCTCCTGTTACTAGCCAGCAACAATTAAGTCCCAATGTCATATAGCTGTGAGAAAATGAATTCTGCCAATATTTTAGTCAGCTTGGAGTGGACAGTTCCCCAGTTGAGCCTCATCCCTGGTCAACATCTTGATTGCAGGTTTGTAGAGGACCCTGTTAAGTCATACCTGAATTGCTGACCTATAGAAACTGAAACAATAAATGTGTGTGTAATTGTTATGGACTGATTGTTTGTGCCCCTGTTCCCCTCTTATCCATATGTTGGAATCTTAAGTCCCAGTATAATGATACTAAAAGGAGAGGCCTTTGGAAGATAATTAGGTAATGAGTGAGACCCCTATAAACAGAATTAATGCCCTTATAAAAGAGACCCCAGAGAGTTTGCTCTGTGCTCTCCACCATGTGAAGATGCAGTGAGAAGACAGCCATGTTTAGATAAGAAAATGGGCCCTTGCCAAACACTAGACCTCCTAGCACCTTGATCTTGGATGTCTCAGCCTCCCAAACTATAAGAAATAAAATTCCATTGTTTATAAGTCACCCAGTCCATAATATTCTATTGTAGTAGGACAAATTGACTAAGACAGTTATTTTAGGAATCCAAATTGTAGTAATTTTTTATAAAGTAATAGAAAGCTTACACATTAGTTATACTGTTCCTGTCCTGGGATTATATGTTGAGTGTGTCAGGGCAGGTAGGTTGTCTTTTTAGTTTCACAGGTCCACATATCAAGAGGACCTGTACTTTGGCTACTTCATCTGCATTGGGACCCAATTTAGGTGAAAAGATTCTATATTCTGAGCTGATGATGTAATGAGATGAGACCTTTGGAACTCTTGGAAGGGGATAAGTGCGCTTTGCAAGTGGGAAGAATGTGAATCACTGGGAGTCATCTTGGAGGCTAGAAAACACAAAGTCTCTAAATTTTTATTAGTGTTTATTCTTAATACTATAATAAATAAATTATACGTAATATAATTTATTTAATTAGGGTTTAAGTGTACCATCTTACTATCTTATGTACCACCTAGTATGTGTTTTAATAATTCCATTCCCTATTTTGACCTATGCAATTTTTGTTAGTATTTTAGTAGTTGCCCTGAAGATTATGGTATGTACCTTTGAGTTATTAAATAAAATGTAAATTATAACTTATTCTACTTCCTAGAATTCTGTTGAACTTCTTAGTCTCTGTGTCTACTTTCTCAGTTTCTTAGCTTCTTGGTTTCTCTGCTTCTTACATTCAAATTATAGCAAATATTTTGAGAGAAAGTAGATATCAAATATCTGGATCACAACTCTGGCCTTCCCTTCTTTCTAGGATCTTGTATACTCTAGTCTACTGCTTTAATAGATCACCAATGTCCTCAAATAGAGGATATTTCTATTATTCTACTTTTAAAGATCTTTCCAGTAGGAGATCTGGTCTGAAAACAGCTATCCATTCATGTCTGGAACTGGAAAAATCTGCTTTCTCCATCAAGCCCACTGTAATCTTACTTTTTTCCTTACAACTAATGAAATGATGTTTTTCAAGGTTTTTAATGATGTCTGTGTTTTTTATTCAATTAAATTATAATACTACTCTCTACATATTTTGATACAGTTGGTATTCTCCTTGGACATCTTTCTTTTTGGTTTCTGGAGTACCACGTTCTCCTTTTTTACCTCCTACCATTCTCTTCACTCCTTCTCACTCTCCCTCACTGATTTCCATTCTTCCTCTATACCACAGGTCGGCAAACTTCCTGAAAAGGGCTAATACTAAGTATTTTAGGCATTGTGGATTGCATAGAGTTTCTGTCTCCTAGTTTTCTTCCTTTGCTGCTTATGCTACCACTGCTGCCTCCAACTCTTCTCCTCCTCTTCTTTTTGTTTTCATAACACTTTAAAAGGTTTTTTTTTTTAAAAAAAGACCAAAACAACAACAAACAAACAAAAACTCTTCAGGACCATACACACGCAAGCCATGGGTTGGATTTGGCCCACAGGCTATGATTTGCTGACTCTTGCGCTAGACTTTATTATTATTATTATTATTATACTTTAAGTTCTGGGGTACATGTGCACAACGTGCAGGTTTGTTACATATGTATACATGTGCCATGTTGGTGTGGTGCACCCATCAACTCATCATTTACATTAGGTATATCTCCTAATGCTATCCCTCTCCCCGCCCCTCCCCACAATAGGACCCGGTGTGTGATGATCCCCTTCCTGTGTCCAAGTGATCTCATTGTTCAATTCCCACCTATGAGTGAGAACATGCGGTATTTGGTTTTCTGTTCTTGTGATAGTTTGCTGAGAATGATGGTTTCCAGCTGCATCCATGTCCCTAGAAAGGACACAAACTCATCTTTTTTTATGGCTGCATAGTATTCTATGGTGTATATGTGCCACATTTTCTTAATCCAGTCTGTCACTGATGGACATTTGGGTTGATTCCAAGTCATTGCTCTCGTGAATAGTTGCACTAGACTTTTAACCCTGGAGTGGCCAAAGCACAGTTCTTGAACTCTTTCTCTTTTTTTGTCTACAGACATTACCTTGGAGACCTCACCCAGTGTCGTGGTTTTAAATTACATGTATATATTGGTGGCACCATAATTTATGTTGGAAGCCAGGACTTCTCCCTGAAGTACAGACTCACTTATCTAATTGCATAATCAAATCTCCACTTGGGTATCTACCAGGCACCTCTAACTTTACATGTCCAGAATTAAACTTCCTACCTTCATGGCTTCCAAAATGCTTCCATTGTAGTTTTCATCATATAAGTTAATGCCTCCTAAGATCACTTCTAACTTAGGTTGGATTTCTACCAGACTCACATCCTGAGAATGATTTGAGTGCCAGTAGCTCAATGGCACTCATTGGATGTGATTGCAGGAAACTATAGTAGGAAGTGGGGAAATGAGACAAGAAAGGGAAGGCAGTTAGAGGTACATAATCAAGGAAGTTTCCACAATAGGCAACTGGCGCTAAATTGCCCTGGGGAAATCTGGAGCTCTTGTAAAATACATGTGTCAGCTTCATTCCACTCCGTGACAACACTGTGGTATTTATATACCAACTCCTGTCTGTTATTGGTGTGGGTGCTTGTCCAAGGGGAGAAAGTGGATATTGCTGGGTTTCTACATACATGGGAAAAGTTAGCTCCAGTTCCAGACAGCCTTCAAGCAAGAGATGTTGATGCTGACAGTTAGAAGTTAAATGGTATGAACTTAAATATAAGATCCAGGGAATATGGGCAAGACACTGCTGTTATCTTCTGTACCCTTTAATGCCAACATGGCTCTGGGCTGCCATAATCTCTCTCTAGATTCTTGCAGTTGTCTCTTATCTGTTATCTAAATTTCCACTTTTACATCCCTTTAGAATGCTCTCAACACAACAGTCAAATGGATGCTGGTAAAACATAAGACAAATTGTGTCTTTTCCGTACTCAAAACCCTCTGTTGGCTTCCCATATTGCACAAGATAAAAGCAAAGTCCTTGTAAAGAGATTGCAGATCTGAGAAGATCTGCCTTAATCTCTCTAACTTCCTCTTCTACCACTTCTGTTCCTTACCATTTTGATCCAATGAATGGTCCTGTTTAATTTTTAAACATAAAAAAGCAGGCACTGCCTTAGGTCTTTGCAATCAATCATGACCCCTTCTGCCTAGATCCCTTCCCACAGGTAGTACCATGACTTTTTCCACCTCTCTCTGTTTTTCTATTTTTATTTTTGGAGACAGTCTTGCTCTGTCACCCAGGCTAGAGTGCAATGGCTCAATCTAGGCTCACTGCAACCTTCAACACTTGGGTTCAAGCAATCCTCCCACCTCAGCCTCCCAGATAGCTAGGATTACAGGCATGCACCACACCCAGCTATTTTTTTTTTTTTTTTGTATTTTTAGTAAAGTTGGGTTTCACCATGTTGGCCAGGCTGGTCTCGAACTCCTGACCTCAAATGATCTGCCCGCTTTGGCCTCCCAAATTTCTGGGATTACAGGCGTGAGCCACCATGCCCAGCCCTCTCTGTGATTTTGACTCCAATATCTCCTCAGTTTGTCTATTACACTCAAAATTACCCCCAATCCCTATTTCTTCTCTACTTAATTTTTTCCCTTACTTTTATCACTATCTAACATTCTAAATATTTTAAAATTAATTTTGTTTATTCTCTGTCCATCCTCTAGAATGTGAGCATCACCAGGACAGTTTTTCTTTGTTTGCTTTATTCACTTCTTTATCTTTGGTACATGAGAGTCAATCAATGTGCTTTTTACTGAATGAATGAAAGAAGCAGTTTAGAACCTAGTTACTGAAAATGACCCAGAGGTTGCTTTTTAATTTCGCAAGAGGCAAGGTAACATTTTTCTCAGGAAATTTAATAGTCCAATTTAGTAAAATGTTTTTCTTTTAACAGAGTTATACTGTAATATCCTTAAAGTTATGATGTGGTCAAATTTGTGGCCTTACTCCCAGTATTGTTCACTTAGGCTATTATAGTACATGATGTGATATTTATTATTAATTAAGATACACTTTGAAAGCCCAATTATTTTTTAAATTTTGATTTTTCCGTGATTCCTTTTGTATATTACAGGCTTAATACTATTTTATACATTAAATAGAAAAATTTGAGGGTAATCTGTTTGGCATACTACTGTCTTATTTTTACAAAAGTTTTATTAGAATAACTACAATTAATTTTTATCTTCATATGACATATTATCTTCTTATAATTGTGTTGGACATTTTGGAAAGCTTCTGAATCAAATTGACAAATGTGATTTTGCTCTGATGTTTAGTGATTTTACTTGTTGTTACTTTACTACACATAGTTATCTCTGTTTTATAACTTGCCATTTCTCCAACTTTTCAAACAATGCATGCTTGCTATAAAAGACAAACAATATAGAAATGCATTAAATAAAAAGTAAACATTGCTCTTATTCCTACTCTACAAACAAATGTAGTTAACCACTTAGTATATATGTTTATTTATATACTTAGTTTATGTGATTTCTTTCTAGACACATAGAAGCATATAATTTTGATATTATTTTATATTTTTACATAGGTATGTATATGTTTATGAATATAGTACTATATGATTTGTTATTCTTATTGTAAGAACATCTAATATGAACTGTATCTTCTTAACAATTTGTTTTTTTTGAGACAGGTCTCTAACCCAGGTTGTAGTTCATTGGCACAATCTCAGCTCATTGAGCTGACCTCCTTGACCTTGACCTCCTGGACTCAAGCCATCCTCCCACCTCGGCCTCCCAAGTAGCTGAAACCACAGGTATGTGCACCACACCCAGCAAATTTTTGTACTTTTTGTAGAGACGAGGTTTTGCCATGTTGCCCAGGCTGGTCTCAGACACCTGAGCTCAAGCAATCTGCCCACCTCAGCCTCCCAAAGTGCTGGGATTATAGGCATGAGTCGCCATGCTCAGCAACAAAATTTTATGTATGTAATATATTAATTTTAACTATAGGCACAGTGTTGCACAGCAGAACTCTAGAATTCATTCATTTTGTATGACTAAAATTTTAGTACTCTATAACTTAAAAGAATAATTATGACATTGATGAGACTGACAATCCCATTTGTATTGGTTACTGTCATCAGATCTGGATATGATTTTCAATTTTACAGATATTTATTTTTATTCAGATATGATTTTGTATACACAAATATTAAACTATGATTTTACCGTGACTCGGGGATAAATTCTAAACAGCAGCATATATGTTAAGAAGGTAATGCGATAACTGAAAAAGTAAGCTGTCCTTTAGGTTTGAAACTTGACAACTATAAAAACCGTGAAGGCTGAAAGATAACTTGTATAAAATATAAAGAAATCCTAACCTTTTTAAAAAAGAACTGTCTTTATAAGATGAGTGAGAAGAAATAACTTATAAAGAATATAGCCATGAGCAAGTCATCCTATCTTTTCTTTCATAAAGATGTATGTCATATTAGATCAAGTCTCTGCCTCTGCTTTATATATTCAATGTATATTTTTTCCTCCTCTATTCTTTGGGACTGAAATTACTTTAGAGAGTAGTTAGAGAAAATTGAAAGTGTTTTGGAATGTGTAAGAATACAAAGTTCAGACTGCAGTGAAAGCTTTAATAACTTGTGAATTATGTCATCTGTGAAATAACAATAGATGACAAACTCAGCTGTGAGCAGAATAAAAGCATCCTTTTCTTTTAGTAAACGAAAATAATCTAATTTCTTTCTGGAGTTGTGATTGGCTTTAGATTTTCAGTGTTCCTTTTACAAAGATTTAATATACCATAAAGTATAACTTAGATACAACAAAGATATTATCTTTAGTAGAATCTGGGGTTCAAGTACTGGTATCTTATGTCTTAAACCTGCTTGGGTGGTCTCATGTTAAGAAAGAATCCCGTTTGTATCTACCTAGAAATTTTACTAAGAGGCAGATTTCCTCTGCTACATGTATACTAGATTTTCTGATAAGGATTTTTTGAATCAGAAATCCATCATGTATTATTGCTAATACTGCCCACTTGATATTGAATTATTTTCTCTTGGACAACTAATAAACATCTCATACCTGAATTCTCCAAGACAGATCACTTGTTTTTGCCCAAACCTGTCTATGTTTTGTACTTCACAGTAAATGATGTCACCATTTATCAAGATGCCTAAGCCCAAATTCTGAGAGTCATTTTTTATTCCTTCATTTCTTTACTACAAACAGTGAATAAGATATATAAGTATGTAAAATAAAATTATATAAAAATATAACCTCTTATCACTGGACCTTCTACTAATGCTCTTATAATTGTGTTACTATTGCAAAGTACTTGAGCCTCTGGCTAGTAATAGAGGGTTGTGAATTAGTGATAGAGTGAAGATGAAAACATGCAATTATAATTTATTTTAATCATACATTAAAGATACATACTTTATTTTCTGCTTTTCTATCTAACCTATATAGAATAAATTAGCCTAATCTAAGTGGAGAACAGCTTGCTGTGGACACAGGGAGATATTACAGACTTTTTCTGCTTTTATTTTCTCCAAACCTACTCTTCCCTCATTTCCCTTTTCTTTCCCATTTATGAGAAAACAAAAACAAAACATTGAACATTGACCAACTTACTTTTGGATAGTATATTCTAACACCATAGCGTTATTTTTTAATCACAATTAACATTATACTGTTCTTTGTGTTTCATTCCAAGACAAAATTATGACTGCTTTATGGTAAAAAGTTTTATCTTCAGCAGATAGATGAAAATACTTCTTGCCTATTTCTCCTGGCAAAATTGCGTATACACAGGTTTGTAAGCCTCAGAGCCAAATATTCAGATAAAAATTAATGAGAAAATATACTAAAACAAAGCACTTTTTAATACCACCTGATATTCTGAGGTTATTTGTTAAATTACAACTCTTTATACCCCAAAACACCTTACAACAGTATTCGTGGCTTTCAGAAATGTTTCCTTTTGTGTTGAACATGTAATTCAACTGTTAAAAGTCACATGTGTGGAACATTCTTTGCTAAGAATAAGTCTATTATTATCTTCATCCTCCTTCTTTAGATTTTGGTTATCAGATATTATAACTCTCTGAAAATATCTGTTTTATTGGTTTACAGGTCTGTGTTCAGTCTGGCAGTCAGATTTCACATATCTGTTAGTAATACCCACAGAATAATACATCTCTGTGAAATATCAGGTTAGAAGCAATCGAATTGTATCGTGTAGCACGGTGAAAAATTAAACTGATATCTAGCAGAATTCAGCATTCTGTTTGTTGCACTTTCATCATAAACCTGTGTCAGCTTTATTCCTTTGGAAATCTCAGTCCAAATAATCTCTTCTCTGTTTTGAGTTCTATTTATTTTCTCCTTGGGAAAAATGACCACTTTTCTTCTTTCTTCCATGAACTATGAGTGTTTACAGTATATAGTTCAATTTATGCCTCCTACTTTACAGCCTTGTGATTAATTTCTCAAATTCAGTAGTTTCCACTTGTTTGTACTTCAGGTAGCCATCCATAAAAATCTTAAAGGATAGTCCATAAAAAGTTATATTATTTAGAAAATAGAATATTTATCCATAACCCCAATCACACTTACATAACTACATTTATTTTTGTATGTTCCCTTCTCATCTTTTTTTCACATCAATCTGTTTATATGTGTCATTGATGTCATTCTGAGTTTTCACTTGGCAATATTTAATAGATATTATACTATACTCTTTGTAATAATCATTTAAAAAATTTAATAATTTTTTGAATTAGTATTACCTAATAAGCATCTTGCCTTTAATTTTACAGTAATCACTGAAAACATTTTAATACCTGTTCAATATTCCATGTAGTGTATATGCCATAATTTAAGAAGCCATTTCCTTGATGCTTGTTACTTCGGTTTCTTCCAGTTTTTTCCTTCTTAAATTATGCTCCAATGAAAAGCTTTCATATCTATGGAAACAGGCACAGTAAAAAAGAGAGAATGACAATGCTGTAAAATGTTAGCATTTGGATAGCAGGTGAAGAATATACAGGTATTCTTTGAAATATTTATGCAACTCTTCTATAATACTGAAATAATCTCAAAATAATATAAATGTCTATGTGAATCAGTGGAATTATTGGGTCAAATGTCACATACATTTTAAAAACTTCCTTTTATATTGTCTTTTGATACCAATAAATGGTATAACAGAATGTGAATATCTGTTTCATTGCTCAATTAACAAGTGATCTATGAATAATCCATGTAAAAAAGAGATTTTTACTCTTTGCTGTATTCAACAAGTTCTGAATTGGAAATGAAAGGCTGTGAAAATGTAAATAGTGAGAGATAAAGGGAGAGGGAAGAGATACTGCATTTAGAGGAAGATCCATGCCAATTTTTTTTTTTTTCCAGTTATCTTTGGAAGTACTCACACAAGAGAACAAGAGTGACAATAACAATAGATTGATTTATTTTTTCCTTTTTGGTGAGTTTCTATCTGGGCATATATTTTCTGTAAAGCAACCCCACTATTGTTAGTAAGATTTGAGACATTGATATATGCAAAGTCATAGAATCAAATAGTTTAAAGCAAGCAGAGCTAGAATTTAGAGATTCCCCAACCCAAATCCCATGATTTTACTGATAAAAATATGAAAACCTAGGATTAAAGGGCATAGTGAAGTGTACAGAATTAATCAACAATAGAGCCATTTCCATAACAAAATCCTCTTTACTAATATTCCTGGGCGTTTTCCATAAACACCAGCATCTTAGTGATACGGTTTGACTCTGTGTCCCTATGCAAATCTCACTTTGAATTGTAATAATCCCCACATGCCAAGGGTGGAACCTGGTGGAGATAATGGAATCATGAGGGTGGTTTACCCCATACCGTTGTCGTGATAGTGAGTTCTCATGAGATCTGATGGTTTTATTAGGGGCTTCCCCCTTCTCTTGACTCTCATTCTCTTTCCTACACCCTGTGAAGAGGTGTCTTCTGTCATGATTGTAAGTTTCCTGAGGCCTACCCAGCCATGCAGAAATGTGAGTCAATTAAACCTCTTTGCTTTATAAATTACCTAGTCTCGAGTACATCCTTATAGCAGCATAAGGACAGACTTAGTAAGTCTATAGAAGGACAACATATACTACTATTGTCATGTAAAACTGACTTCCAGTTTCACGGTGGTTCTTCCCGTTTTTAGTAGTTCTAGGACTTCTTTAAATCAGTGGACTATATACATTATTTAAAGTTCTTAAAGCAAATATATGAATGTGAACACAGGCCAGTGTTCATGCTAGACAAAATTATTTTGAAGAGCAGTGGAGTTCACTTAATAAACATTTGCAATTGGATAATTCATTAGATATACTCAGCTGATTTTTCTCCAAATATGTATTTTGACTATCTATTGCATGTCACTTGCTCTTTCTTCTAGGCGCTTGGGACTGGGGATGCAACATAAAATGAAAGCTAATCTGGCTTTCATGGAACTTACATTTTATTGATGAACTTACATTCAAGTGGGCATCAGCCTAATGTGAACTAGATAAATTGCTCTTAAATGTAATTGCAATTAATTGTTAAGATAATTTATATGATCTTTCTTCTGAGGGAAAAACCCTATAAATCTATAGGAAGTACAGTGCTTAGAATCACCATTTGTAAAAATAAAAGCTTGAGGAGGAAAGATAGAAATATCCTTTCATTCTATCATACATTTTATAGAGTTGTTAACCATTTTAGTGCTAAAGAAATGCTAATTCACTAACCAACTTATTTTTAGCATTTTGTATTTTCATGTTTCCTTCCACCAGATGTTAGAAATGTGACTCATTGCCTTCTAGCCCAAATCAGGGGGCATCATCATCTGAGATCTTTTTGGTGACTGAGTGCTTAACCAGATTTGCAACTCTGCTTAAGCCACCAAATTCACACCCAGGCATTTGTCACTAGGCAGCAGCCCATCCCAGAGCCTCCAGTGGTTTGCTATTACAAAGAAACATGGCAAATGACATTTTTGTGCACACATGAACATGTACACTTATGGAATAAATACTTATAGAAAAGATTCAGACTTGAAAGGTTTGTAAGTTTTAAATTTGGTAGACACTGTCATAATGTCCTTCAAGACACTTACACCAATTTATGTACTAACCAATAATCTATGAAAGCACCAACTTTTCCAAACACTTGTCAAAATTGTATGAGCTAAAAACTTGTTCTTCTTGGAAATGTTTTTCTAGTATTGTTTTATTTTTTATTTATCCAATTATAATTAAGGATACATGACTTTCACTTGATATCTGAAGAAGTGTAGATTCCCTAAATTTCTGGATAGTTTGAGCAGGTTCTGAAAAAAGTAGTACTTTTAGTTTTTTAATTTGGAGACTGAATTTTCACTTATTTTAGAAAAAGAAAGGTTGTTAAACTCAAAAAATATGTAGATATGTAGTTATTTGATGTTAGGAATACTTTTAGGACATCTCTTTCCTCTTTGACAAAAAAAAAATCCTTATTTTGGATATGTGGATATTTCTATTGACTTTGGTACTTTGGATTCATAGACGTGTGGGTGTTCTTCCATGAATAAGAATGAGATGAGTTCATTGAAAAGTATTGGAAGAAAGGCAGTGTCTTCTGTAAACAAAACCAATCTTTAATTTTCTTGCTATCTTATGCTGAAGCAATGCACAGAGATTGGAACAATGTATTAAACTTATTCCCTTGAGATTTCCTGGAGGTGATTGTTTTCTGGGAGAATTATATTCCACTTGGCACATACTTTATTTTGGGGGAGAGAGGCTTAGAATTATTTTAACTTTCTGTGAGTTAGATAGTTGCTTTACTTTTGCAAAATGTGAAGACTCTTCTACAAGTAATGACATCTGTTTAATTCTACCATATGTTATTTTGGTGGCAGACAGATAGCTACCTGGAGAATAAGCTAAAAGGTACAAGATATAGATGTCATATGGGTTAAATTGCAAATCTTTTAAACAATAATTACAATTTAAGGTACTTCATCACATCATTCTTATAGATAAACATTTATGTCTGAAATGTACCAATTAGATGTTATATCTCATTATTTATGAATTTTATGAATTAACATGAAAAATATATTCCATTATTCATTAGCTTTGTATGGCAACTGCATTCTGTTTTTGATAAAACTTATGGGGTTCATCTCAAATTTCAGTGACATGAACTAGTAAGATTAAAGGTGGCATTTTGACTGACAGCTAGAAATCAAACTTGAGAACCTCATTGTGACAAATATAGTAGCCTACTTTGATATTTCTAGGTGTCATAAAGATGAAATAAGATTTTGTTGTAACATCGGCGATAATAGAGGAACACGTATTTTCTTTGAACCTATGGGGTTTGGGGGTTCTTTTCAAATTCGTTAATTCATTTTTATGTAATAAATACTTTTTTCATTCTGTATGGCAGGAATTTTTTAACTCCACACATTAGCTGATACTTTTTCTTTGGGAAGAATTATTTCTTTGGGGAAAACATAACTTTTTTGGCACACAAGACATTGTGCTAGGTACTTAACTCATTTTATAGATGAGAAAACTAGGCCTTAGAGAGCATAGGTAACTTATAAATGAGTGACAGTTCAGTGGTAGAGTCATAATATGAACTCATGAGTGTTGGACTTTAAAGGTCAATCTGTTAACATTACATTACTCCAATTAGGCTAACTAGTGAGGAAAGGGGGGCAATTACTAGCTATTTGAACAGATGAATGTAACTGTCTAAACTTAATGGATCTTGCAGTGCATTTCAGGAAGCTACAATTTGAATTGGGGAAGAGAATCACAGTTATTTGCCGTTTTTTAAATCATTTGTTTGGCTCAAGACAAATGCCATCTTTGGATTTTTTTTTTTTTTTTTAAATTGAAAGCATTTGTTGAAGTTCTTCTCTGTCATGGTTATATTATTTATGATCATATCTTAAATCCTCATTTCAAATCTGTGGTGTAAAGATGGAGAAACTGAGGCTTACTAGCTTGCCTAACAATGACAAATGGTCTAAGAGCCACTCAAAATTCAGACATTCCCATTACGCTTGTGGGTGGTGGAAGGCTAATCAAAATATAATCATTTTGTCCTATAGAGACAAAGATAAAAGAGTTTGACTGTTGTGCTTTCCTGAAATCTATAATACAAAGTTCTTAAATATTTGCCCCAAATCTTAAAAAAATTGTTTTCATTTATTTTTTATTTTTGAAGACATTTTAACTTGAGTTCTCAAATGGGAAAAATGTGGCATTTTTTTCTGGTACCTTAAGATTTTAGAAAATATAGAAGTGATGATCTTATGACTCTGCCTTTTCCCACCAGAGTGGACCTACTTTTCAGAACCAAAATATCATTATTTTACCAGTGGGAGATATGGGGAAATGTTTTAGGTAATAGAATATACCATTTTGACACATGTCACCATTATTCAGTTTCAGATATGCCTCAGGTCAAACACATTCTTAAAACACTATCTTTCAAATAAAAGCCTTTTGTAGAATATCCAAAGAGGAATTTGATGTCATGTTTCCCTGAAACCAATAGTAAGGACACATTACATTCTGCCTAGAACATGTGTCCATGAGTTGAAATGGGCTGAACTAATTCTGAACTTGAACATTAACCTTATTGTTTAAAAAATTACCAGGAACTACAAGCAAATAAATTAAAGTCCCCAGGTGATTTGGGCTTGAGTTTAGTTTTAGGAAACTGAAATAAAGAGATATTTTGAGATTTTTAAAATGATCTTGCCTTCCACAATAAAATAATGATTTAAACCATCCAGTTCTGACATAGAAGCTGTGAAGATGAGATTCACGAACTTTCTGTCACTTAGTACTTAAATACCCACAACAAATATAGCTTTTTCTGTATAGCTTGGGTCTGTTTCCTTCAACAAGAATTAATTGCTTTGTGTTTATTTGGCTACACAAAATAGTTGGGTTTGCTGTGGAAGTGTGCTTTATACCATTTGTTTCCCATTGTCTCTGAGATGGGACTGTGATTCAGAAACAACCTCCTACTAAGATTTATGAATTTTAACGAGGTTGTGCACAGGGAAATAAAAACTAGCAGGTAATAACTTACAGAAATATTAGAGGTGTTTATTTAAGATGTCTTTTGTAGCTAAGAATATTATTAAGCAAGGCTTTTAGTATTAGTCTTCCTCATCCAGGATAACCAACTAGGAAATTCCTGTTCTCTTCTACCTTACAAAATAAAGAAAGAGGTACTTCAACGGGTACTTTATATGACTTATTTTATTTCTTCATTAAACAATACCATGAGGTGGGAATTTTTATCTCTGGTTTACTAATGAGCAAGCTGAGGTTTAGTGAAGTTCAATAGCTTGCTCAAGGTCATAAATACAAAAAGTAGCAGAACTCAGATTTCAAAATACTAAATAAATGTTTGGTGAAATAAATGGATAAACAAAAAGTTGAGTTGTATTTATACTATGTCCAAATCCAAGGCACAAGTTTATATTGTGCAACAGCAGTAAAATTTATATCATTAGGGCCTTCATTCAATGTAAGAATATGCAAAATAACAGTGTAGAGATAAATCTGGATGACTCCAGAAGCTCATTCCCCCATCTGCTTATGAGAGCTTAGTGAAGATCTTGCTTAGTTGCTTTGGGCTAGTTTAGTGAAAAAATGAGCTGAGCTGACACTAGAAGCTTAGTGTTTGAGGCCCTTCCCTAAAAGTTCCCCTCAACCTTGTCATATCTGTTATTGACTAGAGGGTTTCCATTGTTTTCTAATTGCATAAATTCTCCCTTCCTATTGTTTCTTATAAATATGTGAATCTCTTAGAGGGCAGGAGCGCCCTCAATGGGAAAGCATCCCACCTAGCTTTGCTCAACTTAGCACATCTCTTTTTGGAATAATAAGTGATTTAAGGGATCAGCTGTCTTCTGATATTTCTCTGCTTTTAAGTTTTTACCCAATAATCAGTATTTAATGTGGACACCAGGTAGCATGTGTGTCTATGCTCCCTCTGCATAACGTTAGAATGTCCTTCAGAGTTTAAAACAAAGCTAATGGTGATTAAATCTTTGTTAATGTTTTATGTGATCATGTTGGAAGAGAATTCTTTGAAGTTGAGCTGTTTAAAGTATATTCTGTTATCATCTATTCTTACCTTAATGCTTTCCTTTCCGTTGATGTATGCCTGATAATCCCCCAAATGTGGACACAGTCTACTCTGGGATCAGCTTCATCAAAATCGACCCAAAATTCAGAAGAAATGTTATACACTGGTATTATTCAGCATGAATCATCTATGTCAGAAAGAAACTTCTTTTAGGAGGTAGGGGGAATCCCACAAGGAAATAAAAATAGGCCATTTTCAAACCAGTGAGTTTCTCTCTTTCTCTGTCTCCCTTCTCCTCATTCTTACACCTTTCCCTTTCTTCTCATTCGCATGACCCTTCTCTCTCCTTGACTTTTCTTTCTCCAGTGAATATGCTGGAGGAAAAGTAAAAATATACAATGAAAATTATTTCCTAAAATCTATATAAATCTTTGTGTCAGTGAAGCTTTTCATTGGTGTGATAAAATGTGTTACATATTTGTAAATTCATTCAGCTTTCCCTAGTGACCATGTCACTTTTCTTTTCCAAGACAAATATATGATTTTCCAGAAAATTCAATATTTGTGGGTCTTAAATAATTTCATGCCTATTTGTTAAGAGAGATGTAGAAAATATACAATTTATGACAGGAGCAAATCTTGTCTTCTTTCATTTCATTGTGAAGGGATCGCAAGTGATTTTTTGGTCTCTCATTTTAAAAATACCCCAATATCTTATTGGGGGAAAACACAATCCCTAAAATACAAAATCATAATTTGAAATTAGCAAACAAATGTGGTGCACTCGTCTTTTAGTATTATTTTTATAATGTTGAAAACATCAAATTTCTGCCATTTATTACCACATAGTAATGTTTGAATCAGTTAAACAAACATTTTATTTATTTATTTATTTATTTATTTTCTTTAACTTTTATTTTAAGTTCCAGGGTACATGTGCAGAATGTGCAGGTTTGTTACATAGGTGTGCCATGGTGGTTGGCTGCACATATCAACCCATCATCTAGGTATTAAGCCCAGCATCCATTATATCTTCTTTCTGATTTTCCCTCTCCTCACTGACCCAGCAAGCCCCAGTGTGTGTTGTTGCCCCCATATGTCCATATGTTCTCATCATTCAGCTCCCATTTATAAGTGAAAACATGTGGTATTGTTTTTCTGTTCCTGCATTAATTTGCTGAGGATAACGGCTTCCAGTTCCATCCATGTTCCTACAAATGACATGATCTTGTTCGTTTTTTAAATTTTATTTTGTTATACTTTAATTTATGGGATACATGTGCAGAACGGGCAGGTTTGTTACATAGGCATACACGTGCCATGGTTGTTTAGTACGCCCATCAATCCATCGTCTACATTTGGTGTTTCTCCTAATGCTCTCCCTCCCCTAGCCCCCCACTGACTGACAGGCCCCATTGTGTGATGTTTCTCTCACACATGTGTGATGTGTCCATGTGTTCTCATTGTTCAACTCCTACTTATGAGTGAGAACATGTAGTGTTTGGTTTTCTGTTCCTGTGTTAGTTTGCTGAGAATGATGGTTTCCAGCTTCATCCATATCCCTGCAAAGGACACGAAAGTGGTGTTTGGTTTTCTGTTCTGGTGTTAGCTTGCTGAGAATGATAGTTTCCAGCTTCATCCATGTCCCTGCAAAGGACACGAACTCATCCTTTTTTATGGCTGCATAGTATTCCATGGTGTATATGTGCCACATTTTCTTTATCCAGTCTATCATTGATGGGCATTTTGGTTGGTTCCAAGTCTTTGCTATTGCAGACAGTGCTGCAATAAACATACATGTGCATGTGTCTTTATAGTGGAATGATTTATAATCCTTTGGGTAGGTACCCAGTAATGGGATTGCTGGGTCAAATGGTATTTCTGGTTCTAGATGCTTGAGGAATCACCACACTGTCTTCCACAATGGTTGAACTAATTTACATTCCCACCAACAATGTAAAAGCATTCCCATTTCTCCACATCCTCTCCAGAATCTGTTGTTTCCTGATTTTCTAATGATTGCTATTCTAGCTGGTGTGAGATGGTATCTCATTGTGGTTTTGATTTGCATTTCTCTAATGACCACTAATGATGAGGTTTTTTTTCATATGTTTGTTGGCTGCATAAATGTCTTCTTTTGAGAAGTGTCCATTCATATTTTTGCTCACTTTTTGATGGGGTTGTTTGTTTTTTTTCTTCTAAATTTGTTGAAATTTTCATAGATTCTGGATATTAGCCCTTTGTTAGATGGATAGATTGCACAAATTTTCTCCCATTCTGTAGGTTGCCTTTTCACTCTGATGTTAGTTTCTTTTACTGTGCAGAAGCTCTTTAGTTTAATTAGATCCCATTTGTCAATTTTGGCTTTTGTTGCAATTGCTTTTGGTGTTTTAGTCATGAAGTCTTTGCCCATGCCTATGTCCGGAATGGTATTGCCTAGGTTTTCTTCTAGGGTTTTTATGGTTTTAGGTCTTATGTTTAACTCTTTGATCCATCTTGAGTTGATTTTTGTATAAGGTGTACAAAAGGGGTGCAGTTTCAGTTTTCTGCATATGGCTAGCCAGTTTTCCCAACACCATTTATTAAATAGGGTATCCTTTCCCCTTTGCTTGTTTTTGTCAGATTTGTCAAAGATCAGATGGTTGTAGATGTGTGGCATTATTTCTGAGGCCTCTGTTCTCTTCCATTGGTCCATATATCTGTTTTAGTAGCAGTACCATGCTGTTTTGGTTACTATAGTCTTGTAGTATAGTTTGAAGTCAGCATGATGCCTCCAGCTTTGTTCTTTTTGCTTAGGATTATCTTGGCTATATGTGCTCTCTTTTGGTTCCATATGAAATTTAAATTAGCTTTTTTTTTTTTTCTAATTCCATGAAGAAAGTCAATGGTAGCTTAATGGGGATAGCATTGAATCTGTAAATTACTTTGGGCAGTATGACCATTTTCACGATATTGATTCTTCCTATCCATGAGCATGGAATGTTTTCCCATTTGTTTGTATCCTCTCTTATTTCCTTGGGCAGTGGTTTGTAGTGCTCCTTGAAGAGGTCCTTCACATCCCTTGTAAGTTGTATTCCTCAGTATTTTATTATCTTTGTAGCAATTGCGAATGGGAGTTCACTCATGATTTGACTCTCTGTTTGTCTATTATTGGTGTACAGAAATGCTTGTGATTTTTGCACATTGATTTTGTATCCTGGGACTTTGCTGAAGTTGCTTGTCAGCTTAAGGAGATTTTGTGCTGAGAGGATGGGGTTTTCTAAATACACAATCATGTCAACTGCAAACAGAGACAATTTGACTTCCTCTCTTCCTATTTGTACACCCTCTATTTCTTTCTCTTGCCGGATGGCCCTGGCCAGAACTTCCAATAATATGTTGAATAGGAGTGATGAGAGTGAGCATCCTTGTCTTGTGCCAGTTTTCAAAGGGAATGCTTCCAGCTTTTGTCCATTCAGTATGATATTGGCTGTGGGTCTGTCACAAATAGCTTTTATTGTTTTGAGATATTTTCCATCAATATCTAGTTTATTGAGAATTTTTAGCATGAAGCAGTGTTGAATTTTTTAAGGCCTTTTCTGCATCTATTGAGATAATCATGAGGTTTTTGTCACTGGTTCTGTTTATGTGATGGATTACGTTTGTTGATTTGTGCATGTTGAATCAGTCTTGCATCCTAGGAATGAAGCCATTTTGATCATGGTGGATGAGCTTTTTGATATGCTGCTGGATTTGTTTTGCCAGTATTTTATTGAGGATTTTCACTTCAATGTTCATCAGAGATATTGGACTGAAATTTTCTTTTTTTGTTGTGTATCTGCCAGGTTCTGGTAGCAGGATAATGCTGGCCTCATCAAATTAATTAGGGAGAAGTCTCTCTTTTCCTATTGTTTGGAATTGTTTTAGAAGGAATGGTACTAGCTCCTCTTGGTACCTCCGGTAGAATTCAGCTTTGAATCCATCTTGTCCTGGACTGTTTTTGGTTGGTCTGCTATTAATTGCTGCCTCAATTTCAGAACTTGTTATTGGTCTATTCAGGGATTCGACTTCTTACTGGTTTAGTCTTGGGAGGGTGTATGTGTCCAGGAATTTATTCATTTTTTTCTAGATTTTCTACTTTATTTGAGTAGAGGGTGGGATATGCTGAACTAGACCACTTGGTTCTCTGGCTTCAGCCACCTTTCCAGGGGAGTGAATGGTCTGTCTTGCTGGCATTTGAGGCGCCACTGGGGTATGAAAAAAAACTCCTGCAGCTAGGTCAGTGTCTGTCCAAATGGCCGCCCAGTTTCGTGCTTGAAACCCAGGGCCCTGTTGGTGTAGGCACCTGAGGGAATCTCCTGGTCTGCAGGTTGCATAGACTGGGAAAAGCACAGCATCTGGGCCAGAATGCATCGTTCCTCATGGCACAGTCGGACATGGCGTCCCTTGGCTAGGGGAGGGAGTTCCCCGACCCCTTGCACTTCCCAGGTGAGGTGATATCCTGCCCTGCCTTGGCTCACCGTATGTGGGCTGCTCCCACTGTCTAATCAGTCCCAGTGAGATGAGCTGGGTACCTCAGCTGGAAACGCAGAAATCACCACCTTCTGCGTTGATCTCGCTGGGAGCTGCAGACTGGAGGTATTCCTATTTGGCAATCTGGCCAACGACTTTTAAACAAAAGTTTTATAGGTTAACAACATCAGTTCTGTAGAAGAACAAAAGCCTCTCTCATATTGTTGGTGAAAGTGGAACTTGAAATCTATTCTAGGATGAAATTTTGCAGTAGTTACTATATTAGTTAATTCTCACATTGCTATAAAGAACTACCTGAGACTCGGTAATTTATAAAGAAAAATGGTTTAATTGGCTCATGATTCTGTAGGCTGTATAGGAGGCATGGCTAGGAAGGCCTTAGGAAACTTATAATAATGACAGAAGGCAAAGGGGAAGCAAGCACATCTTCACATGGCCAGGAGGACAGAAAGTGAATGAGGGAAGTGCTGTACATTTTCAAACAACCAGATCTCATGAGAACGCACTATTATGAGAATGCAAGGGGGAATCCACCCCCATAATCCAATCACCTCCCACCAAGTCCCTCCCCCAACATTGGGGGTTACAATTCAACATGAGATTTGGGTGGCGATACAGAACCAAATCATATCACTTACGAAAGATGAAATATATTATAAAATGCACCAAGATATAAGCACACTGTTGTGATTATAGCTCTCTTTGTGAGATCAAATATAATTGTGATAAATTGCTATAATCTAGACACTTATTAAGTGCATTACACACATCTACATGATACAGACACTGCTAAAACCATACAGATATGTATATGTTGGCTTGAATTAAATCTTTAAGATCATGAGTAAATGAAAAGTATGATATATAAGAATGATTATAGAATTTTTATATGCTTTAAAATGGATATATGAGGCCAGGCGCAGTGACTCACGCCTGTAATCCCAGCACTTTGGGAGGCCTAGGCGGGTGGATCACAAGGTCAGGAGATGGAGACCATCCTGGCTAACACGGTGAAGCCCCATCTCTACTAAAAAATACAAAAAATTAGCCAGGTGTGGTGGTGGGCACCTGTAGTCCCAGCTACTTGGGAGGCCGAGGCAGGAGAATGGCATGAAGCCGGGAGTTGGAGCTTGCAGTGAGTCAGGATCGCACCACTGCACTTCAGCCTGGGCGACAGAGCGAGACTCTGTCGGAGAAAAAAAAAAAAAAAAAAGGATATATGAATGCAGCTGTATGCATGGAAACTGTTCCTGGGTGTAGAGACAAGCAACTGTTAATAGTGGTTCCCTTTGTGGTGAGCTACTCGTAGGTAGGGATTGCAGAGGCTTTAACTTTTTATTATATACTTCTCTGAGCATATATAATGTCTAATCATTTATATGTTTACCTTTATTATTTTTAAATACAAAGAGGATAGTGAGATAATAGACCATCCTGAGCATTAAAAGATAACAAAAAATGTAATTTGGAAAATATTAACTTGTGGCTGACACTAGTAAAACATTGCCCTATAAATCTAGAACTTACTGTACCTCCTCTATAAAAAGGAATCCTGATTTTAAACTAGATGCTCAGGATTCCTGGAGCGAGTTTTAGAATGACTGAATAGAATTGGAGAGGCAGAGCTCAGAAAAATTTCTTGGTAACAGAAAAAATGAACAATTAGTAATGTGTTTGCTCAGGCCACAGCAGACAGGGGAATTCAATCAGGTGCATGGGATAATGGGAAGAAGCAATTATCTCCTGTTCTTCATGCCATGTTCATACAAACTCTAAGCCTCATTTTCGTCTGAGCCTGTTGGAAGATGTCATGGACTCTTGCGTACCCACAGCAATCAACGGTCCCTTAGTCACAGAGCAGTGTCCATGTTCCCTCTTTTGATGCTCCGGTGCTCACTGAATGGATGTGTGGATCCATTGTCACTGCACCGTGGGATCTGGTTCTGGCCAGGGTTGCTGCTCCAGCTGTCATCTCCTGCTAGCACCTATACCAGGGAGGTAGCAGCTGGATTTCTCAGTGTTCCCATTAAAATAGGAAGAAATAATAAAGCTCAAAACAAATGAGAATTTTCAAAACAAATTCTCATTTGTTTTGAGCTTTGTTATCAATTTCAGAGCAGAATTCACAAAATATTTCAAATGATATTACCCCGTGGCATACTCAGACTCTTCCTTCTTTTCTGACATCATCCCTTTTTCTTCCCTCTGCAACAAAACCAAACTTGTGTACCATGAGATTCTTGAGTCTCAGCTGAATTCTGCTACTGGAGAGGTTAGAGGTGAACTTGAATCATTGGCATGCTGACTCTGGAGAGCTTTCATATGCCTCTCATGCTAATTATTATTTTTGTTTATTATTGTTTATTAATGATTGTTATTTTTATTTCCTAAGAATAGAATGACATTGATTCTGTTTATACCATGAGGAGCAAGGCACAGATTGATATGGCTTTAGTGATTACACAGATGCTGATATTCCCAAATACTGTAATGCTTTCTGAGGTCCAAAACAGAAGGTCATTACTCTGGATAACATGTAGCTATCCCACATATTTCAACTTGGAATCACTATCTTTCCTTCATATGATAGGTAAAAGTACAGGACTTTGGAATCATTGGTCAGAATTCTGTCTTTTTCATTTGCTAGTTGCATAATCTAGTGAAGGTATAATTATCTAATGTCTTTGAGTCCCAATTCTCTCATATCTAAGGGTAGGTGTGAAAAATATAAATAATGATTGTGAACTGCATAGAACAAAACACTACTTGGCACATAGTAAGAATTCCACAAAAATATGGAACTTGGATAGTTAATACTTTTTCTCACTCATTAATGGTACCAGTCTACACTGGTCTCCACAGCTAGAAAAAATAATGTAAATTATCTGGTACATAATAAATTTTATATAAGTTATTGTACTAATGTAACATAAAATTACATAACTTTATTAATATTTCCCGATATAACTTAATACTTTAAATTATGTTGTGATTAATAAATATTTTGTTGTATATTATAAGCACATAGCATCAAACAGCATTACATAAGTCTTTTCTATAGAAATACTACTATTATTATTATTACAATATACCATAATATTATTATGACTGGTCTTTTCCATTATACATTCTTAATTTTTCTCTTATCTGTCTCCTGTATCCCTCTGAGACTGAGATCTTTCAGTTCATGCACATATCAATTCTCTATTCTTGTAATAATCAAATACATTTTACTGCCAGTTGTATACCTCGTCAAACTGTTCTCCACAATGCAAATAATAATCTTTCTAAAACGCAAATATGTTAATATTCTTCTTTAATTTACCACCACATTCAGTGGTTCTTAGTTGTTCACATGGTAAATTCCATGCCTCCAAGAAAAGTACACTATCTTCCTGAATTCATCCCTTCCCCATCCCCATTTCTCACCATACCTTACAAATTCTGATCTACTCATTCTAAGCCATTCGTTATGTTTTTAAATGAATGATGATCAATCATATATATAACCTTTTACTCATGTTGACACATTTGCCTAAAATAATGTTGAAGTCTATATGGTTTTCAAGCTCATTCAAACCTTGTGTGTACAAGAAAATTTGGTCAGGTCACCTAATTGTGTTATGGGGTGCTGAGATCAGCAAGTGAATAGTGTGGTAAATGCAGGTGTTTCCAGAGGTTCTGTAAAATACTGTGGTATTCATCTTTTTGTGATTCCTGCTGACTTTTTATTGTTGTTCCGACTCTTAAATTCTAATAATTGTAAGTGAAGTTATTCCTTTAGCATTCCAAAAGCATGACATCTGCTGAAGTCAAATCTTTTAAAATAGCACCTGAAATTCTAAGTTTCATTTGTTTATAGATGTGTCCTTTCTTTACTAGTACTGTAAGCTTCTGAAGGCCAACACTGTATCTACTTGTCACTTTATTCTTAGAATTGTGCTCTCACCAGAGAGTTCTGTTTCTTGAAGGGATAGATGGGTTTATGGATAGGCACAAGAATGAGTGATATTACTCAAATGAAGCTTGAGATCTTGGACACTCATTGCATAGCATGAGTTTCTCACAGCTTTCCATGCTGCAAGTAAAGACTTGGGGAAATCAGCATTTTCTCATACATACATGCTGTAAAACAGTACAACCACTCTGGGAAATGTTCTGGCATTTTGTTATGAAACTAAACATATGCCTACCCTATGACACAACAATTCACTTTAACTGAGAGGGAAAAAAATAATTCTTTCTTTTCTGAAGAAATTTATGTAGGATTGGTGTTATTTAGAGAAACCATCTGTGTCTGGAGTTTTCTTTATGGGAAGGTTTTTAAATCACAGATTTAATTTCTTTCATTGATACTGGTGTTCAGATTTTGTGTTTTGTCTTCTGGTATGCTGTATTTTTAAGTAAATATGTCCAATTCATCTAAGTTGTTAGATTTTTTTTGTCATAAAAATTGTTAGCAATATTCTGTTAGTATCCATTTAATATCTATAAGATCTTTAATGACAGTCCCTCTTGTATTAATATCAACAATTTGTCTTCTCTTTTATTAATCAATTTTCTTGGAGACAAGGTCTTACTCTATCACCCAGGCTGGAGTGCAGTGGTGCAATTTGGGCTCACTGCAGCCTCCATCTCTGGGGTTTAAGCAATTCTGCCTCAGCTCCCCGAGTAGCTGAGATTACAGGCACCTGTCACCATGCCTGGCTAATTTTTGTATTTTCAGTAGAGATGGGGTTTCACCATATTGACCAGCCTGGTCTCAAACTCCTGACATCAAGTAGTCTGCCCACCATGGCCTTCCAAAATGCTGGGATTACAGACATGAGCCGCTGCACCCAGCCTATTAATCAACTTTTTATATTTGTTATCGATACAGAATAATTATACATATTTATGGGATACATGTGATATTTTGACACATGCCTACAACATGTAATGGTTAAGCAAAGCTCTTTAGGATATCCACCACCTCAAACACTTATCATTTCTTTGTGTTTGGAACATTCTAGATTTTCTCTTCTAAATATTTTAAAATATACAACAAATTATTGTTAACTATAGTCACCCTACTGTGCTCTCAAACACTGGAACTTATTTCTTCTATGCAACTGTATGTTTGTACTCATTAACCAGCCTCTCTTCACACCCCCTCTCCCTCCTGGCCCTATTGCCTCAAGCCTCTGGTAACAATGATTATGTTCTCGATCTCCTTGAAATAAATTTTATAGCTTCCACATATAAATAGGAATGTGCAATATTTGTCTTTCTGTGTCTGGCTTATTTCATTTAACATAATGTTGCTACACATGACAAGATTTCATTCTTTTTGGTGGCTAAATGATATTCTCTTAATTATATATACCACATTTTTCTTGATCCATTTGTCCTTTGACGGACACAGGTTGATTCAATATTTTGGCTCTTGTGAAAAGTGCTGCAATAAACGTGGGAGAGTAAGCATCTTATTGATAAACAGATTTCTTTTTCTCTTGATGAATATCCAGTAGTGGAATTGCTGGATTGTATGGCAGTCCTATTTTTAGTTTTTTGAGAAATCTCCAAATTATTGTCCATAATAGGTCTCCTAATTTACATTTCCAGCAACAGTATGTAAGAGTTATTTTTTTCTCCTCATTCTTGCCAGTAGTTGTTATTTTTTTGATTTTTTTGACAATAGCCATTCTAACTAGGATGAGATGATATCTCATTGTTGTTTTAATTTCCCTGATGATTAGTTATATTGCACATTTTTTCATATACTTGGTAGCCATTTGTGTCTTCTCTTAAGAAATGTCAATTCAGATCTTTTGCCCACTTTTTAATTGTATTACATTCTACAACTTTACTGAATTCATTTATCAGTTCTAAGAAATTTTTGGTTGGCTCTAGGTTTTTCTATATTTAGGGTTATGTTGTATACAGAGAGACAATTTGAATTCCTCTTTTCAATTTCAAATGCTTTCTATTTCTTTCTCTTGCTCGATTGCTCTGGTTAAGACTTTCAGTACTAGGTTCAATTCTAGAGGGGTGGAAGTGAGCATTTTTGCCTTGTTCCAGTTCTTAAGAGGGAAGTCTTTCAGCTTTTCCCCTTTCACTGTGATGGTAGTTGTGGATTTGTCATACAAGGCCTTGATTATGTTGAGGTACGTTCTTTCTATGCCTAAGTTTTTGAGAGTTTTTATCATGAAGAGTTACTGAATTTTATCAAATGCTTTTTCTGTCTATTTATGTGATCATTTGGGTTTTGTCCTTCATTCTGTTGATATGATATATCATCTTTAGTGATTTGCACATGTTAAGGCACCCTTGCATTCCTGGGATAAATCCCATTTGATCATATTGTGTTATTTTTTGATGTGTTGTTAAATTTGGTTTGCCAGTATTTTGTTGAGGATTTTCGCATTTATGTTCATCAAGGATATTGGATTGTAGTTTTCCTTTTTGTTGTGTCATTGCTCTGGTTTGGGTATCAGGGTAATGCTAGTGTTGTAGAATAAGTAAGGAAGAATTCCCTCACCTTCAATTTTTTGCAATAGTTTGAGAAGAATTAGTGTTAGTATTTTGTAAGGTTGGTAGAATTTCATGGTAAAGTCATCTGGTCATGGGCTTTTCTTTGTTAGGAGAGTTTTATTACTGATTCAGTCTCATTTCTCATTATTAGTTTGTTCAGGTTTTCTATTTATTCCTTGGTATGTTGTTTGTACCCCAAATTTTCTGTTTCCTCTGGGTTTTCCAAATTGTTAGTATATAATTATTTATAACAGTCTCTAGTTATTCTTTGTATTTTTGTGGTATCATTTGTAATGTCTCTTCTTTCTAATTTCATTTATTTGGATCTTCTCTCTTTTGTTGATCCTCTGTATTGTTTCTTAGTCTCTATTTGTTTAGTTCTGCACTCATCTTTTTTATATCTTTCCTTCCAGTAACGGTGAGTTTGATTTGTTCTTGCTTTTGTAGTTCCTTGAAGTCATCATTAAGTTGTTTACTTAAAATCTTTCTAATTTTTTAATGTAGACATTTATTGCTATAAACTTCCCTTTTAGTACTGCTTTTGCTGTATCCCATGTGTTTGGTATGTTATATTTCCATTTTCATTTGCTTCAGAATTTTTTTTTTTTTTTTTTGGGATGGAGTCTCGCTGTGTTGCCCAGGCTGGAGGGCAGTGGTGCGATCTTGGCTCACTGCAAGCTCTGCCTCTTGGGTTCATGCCATTCTCCTGCCTCAGCCTCCTGAGTAGCTGGGACTACAGGCGCCCACCACCACACCTGGCTAATTTTTTGTATTTTTAGTAGAGATGGGGTTTCACCATCTTATCCAGGATGGTCTTGATCTCCTGACCTTGTGATCTGCCTGCCTCAGCCTCCCAAAGTGCTGAGATTACAGGCGTGAGCCACTGCGCCCGGCTGCCTCAGAAATTTTTTTATTTCCTTCTTGATTTCTTCATAGACCCATTGGTTGTTCAGGAACATATTGTTTAATTTCCGTGTATTTGTATGGTTTTCAAAGTTTCTCTTGTTATTGATTTAAATTTTATTCCATTGTAATCTAACAAGATACTTGATATAATTGAAATTTTTCAAAAAGTTTTGAGACTTCTTTTGTGTCCTGACATATGTTCTGTCCTGGAGAATTTTCATTTGTCAATGAGAAGAATGTGCAGCCGTTGGATGAAATGTTCTGTAAATATTTATGATGTCCATTTAGTCAAAAGTTTATCTTAAATCCAATGTTTCTTTATTAGTTTTCTGTCTAGACGATCTATTCAGTGCTGATAGTGTGATATTGAAGTCGCATCTGCTATTTTATTGGAAGTCTGTCTGTCTCTTTAGATTTAATAATATCTGACTTCTATGTCTGAGTGCTTCAGTGTTGGGTGCATATATAATCAGAATCGTTAGGCCTTTGCTAAATTTATCCCTTTATTATAATATAACATTATTTCTTTGTAAAGATTTTTTGACTGAAAGTGAGTTTTATCTGATATAAGTATAGCTACCTTTGTTCTCCTTTGGTTTCCACTTGTGTGGAGTATCTTTCCATCTCTTCACTTTTAGCTATATGTGTCTTTACAGGTGAAGTGAGTATCTTGCAGGTAGCATATAGTTGTGTCATGTTGTGTTTATCCATTCAACAATTTTAAATCTTTTAAGTGAGAAACAATGTTTTTACACTCAAGCTTATTATAGGCGAGGATTTATTCCTTTCATTTTGTTAACTGTTTTCTGGTTGTTGTGTGTACCTTTTGTTTCTTTCTTCCCTTCTTACTGTTTTCATTGCAGCTGGTAGTTTTCTGTAATAGTAACATTTGAGTCCTTTCTCTTTCTCATTTGTTTTTGTTCTACCAATGAGTATTTTACTTTTGTGTGTTTTCATGATGGCAGACATCATCCACTAGCTTCTAGATGTAGGGCTCACTTAAGAATTTCTTGTGGGGCCAGTCTAGCAGTGATAAATTTTTTCAATTTTTGCTTGTCTGGAAAATATTTCATTTCTTCTTCATTTTGGAAAAATAGCTTTGCTGGGTTTAGTATTCTTGGCTAATAGTTTTTTTTTTCTTTCAGCACTTTGAATATATCATCCCATTCTCTCTTGTTCTATAATGTTTTTGCTGAAAAATCCTCCATTCGTCTGATGGAGGTTTCCTTATATGTGACTTGTTGCTTTTCTCATGTTGTTTTTAGAATTACCTCTTTGTCTTCGAAATTTGACATTTTGACTATGCTGTACCTTGGAGAAGATCTTTTTGGGTTGAATCTATTGGGGGATACTTGAGTTTTCTGTATCTGATGTCTATTTCTCTTGTAACACTTGGTATTACATTTGCTATTATTTTGTTAAATAGGTTTTATATGCCTTTGCCCATCTCTTTGTATCCTGGTGACCCCCAAATTAGAATATTTTGTCACTTTCTGGTGTCCTATATGTTATGCAGACTTTACTTGCTCTTGTTTTGCTTTTGGTCTAATGGGGTTATTTAAAAACAACTTGTCTTCAAGTTCAGAAATGTTTCGTCTACTTGATCCATTCTATTGTTGAAGCTATTGATTGATTTTTAAATTTCATTAATTAATCATTTCCAGGATGTGGTTCTATTTTATTACATATATTTCTTTGTTGAACTTTCTCATTCAAATCATGAATTGTTTTTATAATTTCTTTGTATTTTTATCTGTTTTCTTGTATCGCACTGAGTTTCTTTAATATTATTATTTTGAACTCTTTTTCATGCATTTCATAGATTTTCTTTTCATCAAGACTTTTCACTGGAGAATTATTATGTTCCTTTGGAAGTGTCAGTTTAATTGATTTTTCATGTTTGTGTCCTTACATTGATATGTATGCATCTTGTGTAACAATCACTTCTTCCAATTTTAAGGACTGGCTTTCATAGGGAAAGACATTTATCTATAGATGTTATTTATAGTATTGTGTGAGTAAGGTACTTTGGATTTGATTCTGAGTGAGAGTAGTAGTGCAGTCTTCCTATTTCTTCAGCCGTAATTAGTGCCAGTGGTATCTGTGAGTTCTTCAGTGGCTTAGACTGCAGTTGTTAGTGGTGGCCGTGATAAGGCTTTGCTGGGGATGAAGATGACATGTAGACTAGTTATGGCCATCAGAGGTCAAGCTTGCCAGGTCCTCAGGCCTCTAGTAACAGCAGCTGGTAGTAGTGGGTCCTAGTGGGGTGGTTTTTGTGCCTCCAGGTGGCTTGCTCTGTTACCGGCAGTAGAGGTGGTAAGTGGGGTAGGTGAGTAGATCCTGCAGTCCCTGGGTAGTGTGCATAGCATTGGCAGTGATAGTAGTGGCAATGGGCCAATTCTCAGGCCCCCAAGTGACACACACAAGTGTGATGGTGGTGGTGATAAACTTTGTGGGCCAGTCTCCCCAGTGTCAATGGTGGCAGTGGTGACAAGCTAGGTGGGTCAGTTCCTGGGACCCCAGGAGTTGTGTGCTGGTGCTGCCAGTGGGCAGAGTGGGCTTATCCCCAGGCCTACAGATAGTGCACAAGGACAACAGTGGAGAGTGAAGCAGGCCCATCCTTAGGCCTTTAGAAGGTGTTGGCAGTGGCAGATGGGGCAGGTGGATCCCTATGTTCCCAGATGACATAAATGAGCCCTCGCAGTAGCAGTGGTGGGAGAGGTAGGTCTGTCCTTAGGACCCTAAATGGTGCATGTGAGTGCTGGTACCAGTGATTAGGGTGGTTCAATCCCCAGGCCCCGAGATAATAAACTGGGAGCTGACAGCAGAGGCTACAGTTGGACAAGTGTGTCCTGATATTCCCTGATGGTGCATGTGGGCACCCAGCTGTGATCGGCAGGCGGGGCAGATCAATCCCTGGGACCCTAAATTGTAGGCTCGGGCCTTAGTAGTAGTGGCAGTAGTTTGGGTGAGCCAGTTGTCATATTAATCAATTTAGAATGAACTGAATGAATTTTGTTTACTTTGTAAATAACAAAATTTTATGTTATTATTTTCTTTTGTGCATCTTTTACAACTTTTTTCTATTATTTTCTTCACTCATATTTTTATATCTTTAAGTATATTCATGGGCATTTGACTTTAGACTACATTTCTTTTGACTTTAAAGCTTTTTAATTTTTCTGTGAGTACTGCTTTAGCTGCAACCACCAAATTTTCATATATTATGGATTCATCATCATTATATTTGGAAATATTATTCAATTTGTCTTAAGATTTCTTAGCCTTGTAAATTACTTAAAAATGTATTAATTTTCAAATATTTTGTATTTCCATAGCTATATTATTGTTTTAGAGTTCTAATTTAGTTTCATTGTGATCAGTGAACATGCACTGTGTTATTTCTGTCTTTTAAATTTATGTGTCATTGTTTTAATTGCTTAGCACATTGTTTATTATGGTGAATATTAGCACATATTCTTGAAAAGTAATGTATATTCTACACATGTGATGTGTAGCTTTCTGTAGATATAAATTAGGTCAAGGTTGTTGATGGTGTTTTTCTATAACATTTTTCTCTATTTTATCAATTGCTGAAAGAGCACGCATTAATATTTTTGAAACTGCTTCCTATTATGTAATTAAAGGATTGGGCTACATAACACATAAGGTCACTGCTCATTTTTGAGTTGAAGTTTTAGAATTACATAATTTACATTTGTGTATGTTTAATGGTCATTTTTTTCTTTGTGATTATGTACTTTTCCTAGTGTGTTAAGTATTTTTAGAAGATTACCTAACTTTGCCATGGTATAATTTGTCCCAGGGAAAACTAAAAACTTTGTAAACTGACAATACAAACCCATTCTGCCCCTTGTACTTCTAGAGATGTCATCTCCAGATCCAGGATACGATAAACATCACATTTTCGAACATGGTAACAGTCAATACCTTCAATAATTCCATGTAAAAATATTTTAAAGAACAGATCATTTATTCAAAGAGTTTATACGAAAAAGTCAAAAAAATATGGGAAAAATATTAGCTACACTGTCAGTAGCCAAAATTTGACAAAGTTAAAGTGAGTGGTTAAAATCATTTGACAATCTGAATTGCATATATTATGATTTTTTGGTTGATGTCATTTAGATATTTATTGTTGTACTCTTCCTTCCCACTCTCATTCTTGCAGTTTTCTTTAGCAAGTATCATACCATGTTTTCTCTTGGTGTTCAAAGATACATTGATTATGTCAGGGACTCAATGTCATAAACTCCCTACAACTTGCCAGATAGGTCTGTCTTCTCTTTTCAGATACTGGTGCATTAAGCTCAAGTGTGGCTAGTAATTTTAAGAATGTATTGCTCCACTTATAATGCTGCACTCCTGCACTCCAGATAGTACCACTAGGCTGTTCTTTCACTAGAACTGCTTGAAATTTGAACAAGGAGTAGATACTTTTTTTCTTTTTTTTTTGAGACAAGAGTCTTGCTCTGTTGCCCAGGCCGAAGTGCAGTGAGGGGCGCGATCTCAGCTCCCTGCAAGCTCCGCCTCCCAGGTTCGTGCCATTCTCCTGCCTCAGCCTCCCGAGTAGCTGGGACTACAGCAGGCGCCCGCCACCACGCCCGGCTAATTTTTTGTATTTTTAGTAGGGACGGGGTTTCCTCATGTTAGCTAGGATGGTCTCGATCTCCTGACCTGGTGATCCGCCCGCCTCGGCCTCCCAAAGTGCTGGGATTACAGGCGTGAGCCGCTGCGCCCGGCCGATACTTAATTTAAAAGTAGTCCCCGTTAGTAAGTTGACTAGTAGCCGTGGAGTTTAGTAGGAGTGAAGAGTGATGCTAAAGCAGCCAGATGATTACTTTCTGGAATCTTGAATTAGAAAGTGTTGTGGGGATAGACCGATTTGGGGAAAGAGAAATTGAGAGTATAAAGATCATGAGAGCAAATAGGGAGTTGATGCTCCCCAGAGTTTCTTTGCTTCTTGGTTATTTATTCGTTATACAAATATTTTCAGGGACTCTATTTAATGTTCCAGAAACTGTTTTAGGGAACGTGGAAATAAAAGTGATACCTTTCCTGTTTCATTTTCAATTTCATTCCAAGTACACACATATGCTAACTTTCCTTTCGTTGACTTTTTTTTTCACTAAAAGTCAAAAGATCCTAATATATATACTAGGGAAATGATAATCTTATGGTAACTTTTTGTAATAGTACATTTATAAGTACATTTATCACTAGGTGTTAACTGAGTAAATTTAAGAGATTGGGGAAAAAATACAAACCTTATTTCATATAGTTGGTTTGTGAACAGTTTTATTTATAAGTTACTTTAAACCTAGTTTCATATCTGCATTGAATTACTTTATGTCATGGTTCCATGAGAGTATAAAATCAAGAAACAGAGCTCTTAGAATTATTTAATTGAAAATCAGGAAGTAGAGAAAGAATTGAAGGAGTCTGATTTATTAAAGTTTATCAGCACACATACTTATGCCAGCTAAATGTCAGTTTAATTATTTTTATAATTTAAACTCAAGATATGTTTCTTTCCATATCCAAAGTACCAATTAATCAGAATTCTGGTTGGCTTAGTATGTTGTTCATGATTTTGTCCTATGGTACTTTTGAAATCTTGCCTTTGGGATATGGTTCATATGCTCTGCAAAACTACCTAAACCCTCAGTAATATTAAATTGGCCCCAGAAAGTCTAACACTAGAGGTTGAGAGAAGATGGCAATAGAGGACATGGATACAACACAGATGTATAAATGCAAAAGAAGAAGTACCTCAAATAAATATTAAGTACAACATCATTCAAAACTGTACTATTTTTTAGATAAAAGTTTTTTTTGTTTTTTGTTTTTTTTTTAGACTGGGTCTTGCTCTGTCACAGATGGAGTACAGTGGTGTGATCACAGCTCACTAGCTTTGACCTCCCTGGGCTCAGGAGATACTCCCACCTCAGTCTCCCTAGTAGCTGGGGCTATAGACGCACGCCTTCATGCAAAGCTTTATTTTATTTTATTTTATTTTTTGAAGAGATGAGGTCTCACCATGTTGCTCAGGGTGGTCTTGAACTCCAGAGCTCAAGTGATCCACCCGCCTCAGCCTCCCAAAGTGTTGGAATTATAGGCGTGAGCCACCACGCCCAGCCGAAAATAAAGTTTAATTAGCATACAGATCTTAAGGAGAGTTCAATATTTACATGTAGCAATTCCTAAAATTTTAGATTTCAAATCTAGGGTAGAGTTAACTGGCAGTTTTATAGCCTACTAATAGGGTTCCCTGAACTACCAATAGTAGCTAGCACGTTATAGTGCTAAATACCTTTCTAAGTGTTTTATACATGTTAGTTTGTTTATTCCTCTTTACAGCTCTATGTGCTAGGTACTCTTATCATCCCCACTTTACAGATAAGCTAACTGAATATTGAAGTAGTTTCATAATCTGCCAAGTTATAGTGCAAGTGATTGACAGTGCTAGAATTGAAACGTGGGATATCTCGCTGAACACACCATGCTGCTGGAGACATAACGCTCTCAGCCAGTTTGCTGTACTGACTCTTGCTTCCTTCTTATTTCCTGATAATGAACTCCCAGTGCTGACCTCTCTGGGGACCTGTTCTATACTGACTGCTTTGAGTGTTCTCAGCTTGTGTTGTGCCCATGACCACTTTGGTCAGACAGGAGGGTTTGTTTACCTTCAAAAAAAAAAAAAGGTGATTAGGGTTGAGGGGGGTGGCTCACACCTGTAATCCCAACACTGGGAAGTGAGGCAGGAGGATAGCCTGAGACCAGGAGTTTGAGACCCCATGTACACACACACAAATACACACAAATTAGCCGAGACATGGTGGTGCATACCTGTAGTCTCAGCTTCTCAGGAGGCTGAGGCGGGAGGGTGACTTAAGTCCTGGAGGTTGAGACTGCAGGGAACAGTGCACTCCAGCCAGCCAGGGCAACAGAGTGAAACCCTGTCTGTCTCTGGAAAAAAAAAATAATAATGTGATGATTGAAGCAGATGTCATAATTCTAATTTTATTCACCTGAGAATGTTTTGCAAAATCCAATAAAAGCCATCAAGACAAAATTGCCTTTTCTATCTCAGACTATGACATCCATACATAAGTTAAATTTTATTTTCCAACTCTTAAGTGGAATAATGCTTCTTCACTTCCAATTCTTTAACAGTTTTATTAATATGTAATTGAAATACAGTAAAGTACATATATTTAAAATGTACAATGTGATGTATTTTGACATATGATTACCATTACCACAATCAAGATAATGAACATAGCTCACCACCCACAAAGGTTTCCTTGTGCCCTTTTGTACCTCTGTTACCGGGGCAAATGACTTTCTGGGGGAACTCTACAGGAAAAAAGGAAGAAAGCCTCAGATGGGAATGCATACAACTTCCTGCTACCAGTGTTCCTACTTCCTTGTTACCAGTGGCAAATATCAGCGTTTACAGTGGTAAATCTGTAAGGGTCTGTAGCAACATCAGTTCTTGCCTCCTCAGAAGAAATAATTCAACTGATGGGCATAAGGCAGAAAAAGAGACTAAGGCAAGTTTCAGAGTAGGAGTAAAAGTTTGTTTAGAAAGGCTTTAGAACGGAAAGAAGGGAAAGTTCACTTGGAAGAGACCCAAGTGGGCGCCTGAAGGCCAAGTGCGCTGTTTTAACAGCGATCCTAAGACTTTTATAGGCTGACCCCTTTCCCATGATTTTTCCCCTAGGGTGGGCTGTCCACATGTGCAGCGCCCCTGTACCCCTGGGAAGTGAGCACACACAGTGTGTTTAGGAAGTTGTATACATTCCCATCTGAAGCTTTCTTCCTTTTTCCTGTGGAGTTCCCCCAGAATATCATACTCTGCCATGTTGTCTCTTAATGGGCATGCCCAGGAAGTTGTTTCTCCCTGTTGCCTGCATTCAATTAACACTTTAGTGCAACAGGTGTGAACCATCAGGAAATGGCCTCTCCCTAGTGCTGGCTGCCTACTTCTCACTTTTAGTAAGGCATTGTGATAATTGCCGAGCCCTCACCTGACATTCCTAGTGGGTTGGGAGAGCCCTCTCCTGCCCTGCCCATGCCTATGTAACTACCTGGAACACCGCCACGTGTCCCTTCCCAGGCAACCAGTGTTCAACTCTCTCTTATGATAGAATAGTTTGCATTTTCTATAGCAATTTAAATGACGTTATACAGTATGGATTTTGTTGTCTGCGTTTTTTACTCAGCATAATTATTTTGAGATTCAAAAGGTTGCCACATGTATGAGTAGTTAATTTCTTTGTATTGCTGAGTTGTGTTCCATTGTATGATATATATATATCAGTGTTTTCAGCATTCATCTGTTATCAGTCAACCTCTTGATGGACATTTGGGTTTTCCGTTTTGGGCTATTACAAATGAAACTATTATGAACATTAATGACAAGTCTTTAAGTGGACATAGGCTTTGTCTGGAGTTAATATATAGGAGTAGGTGGCTGGATCATATATCAGGCACCTGTTTAATTCTGTAAGAAACTGTCAAACTATTTTCCATAGTGGTTACCATTTTACATTCCCACCAGCAGTGAATGAGAATTTCAGTTCCTCGCATTTGGTAACACTTGATATGGTCAGTTGTAGTCTTTAATAAGAGTGCAATTGTATTTCCGTATGGTTTCCCATCCAGTTTAAAAGTAAGTAAAAGGAAGGTTTTAAAAATTAATCCCTAATATATTTTCATAAAATTCAAGTTGTAAAGAATTAAACAGTAACATTTAAAAAGATACGTGCAAATATTTAAACAGTTTTAAAATTTATTAATATCCCTTTTCTTTGGAGCTAATTGTAGACGGAGAGTTAGAAGGCTTAGTTTTTGAAAGTAATTTTGAAGGTTACATTGGATGACATATTCACTTAGAATCCAAGTGTTATACTCAATCATTTTATTTGACTGGTTTCACATAACATCATGTCAAAACCCAAACACCTCCCGTTAGACCCCATCAGGGATCAAATGTGAACATGTGATTTGGAAAGGACAAACAAACCACATCCAAATTATAGTAACTGTGTTCCTTAGTGAATATGAAACCAAGCCAAACCAAACCAAAACAAAAACTGTGATTCATGGTAATTTATTAAATAGTCCAAAGTCTTATAGAAAATTAGTGATTGAATTAGCACTAAAATGCATGTTTGTTAGCTTCTAAACTGATGTCATGCTACTTCTCATATGTTGATATATACATTGTGCTGGATTTAATATGCAGTTGGGAAAATTTGAGTGTATAATAAAAGGATACATAGCTCTTGTTTAAAATGTGATGAAAAGTGCTTATGGTACACAATATGCAGAAGAGGAGACAAATCACACAATTGGTGCTTCTTTCAAAATGTGGAAAAGAACGAGTCGAACACATAACATGCTTGTATGATTAAGGGAAGGTCTCTTTCTTGCTAATTTTAAGAAAATACTATAAGAAGTCACTTCAAAGGGAATTTTGGGAAAATATGATAGCAAATTGTATAAGAAGAAAAGATTGAAGGAAAGCAAACTAAGAATAAGTAAGAGTTGCAAAACTGCTGTGTAGAGATGGGTCTTGCAGGGGAAAAACAAGAGTTATGAATGTAAAAATAAGTCACAAGAATAAGAAGCCCAAGTTGTAAGAATCTATCACTCATGAGATTTCAGAATACAGAAGGGCAATGGTACGCAACCTGAGAAAAAGACAAAATAAACTTTTAGATCTCAAAGGACAGGGGCTATATAAAGAATAGTTGAAAGAAAATCTTTGAAGAGCTAAACAAAATAATTTAAAAATGCAAGCTCCTAGAAATAGAAACTGTAGATTTCCTTTGAAAAGAGAAAAACTCACAGGGGAACAGCTTATCGATGATTCATTTGCATTTGTGACTTGTAATAACAGAGAAGCTAGATATATGTTTAATTTAGAAAACATTACAAAATACATGACATTTAAATTAGAAGATATATGATTGTAAGTATGATTAGGGGAGGGGGATACAATGATTTTTATAATATTTCACTCCTTTTGAAGTGGTTCCACCCAATTAATTAGCACTACTAGGTGATAATTCGTTGATGTTACTTGTAATAAAGGACCAAATTTTATTTAAAAAACTAATAGAAATAGATATTAAATAAACAAATAAAAACTTAAGAAAGAAATATAAGGTGTTGTATGTCAAAAAGACCAGATATATGGTACAGTGGAGACAGTTTGATAGTATGCATGTAAAGGATATTAGTGTTGCAGTGAGTAGATGCTAGGTGGTATCAGCTCATGTCATAGAATGGATGATTTTTATAATTACTTCTATTTATAGTCCAAATTCAAACGAGGAAGCAGAAAAACTGGAAAAAAATTGACCTCCCTGTATCATTGCTCTTTTAGTTTTTTCATTTAAAAGGGAGTTTACTTTCAGTAATGGTTTAGTTTAGGTTCAAACTGAGTCATGCTTTCTTAGTAACAGCTGAAATGGCATGGGTGTTTTTTCTAATATCAGTCCAAATGTTGCCGTAAAAGTTCACATATATCATTATATCATATGAAGAGTCAATGTTAACTACTACCTTAGATATATTGGCGTGGCTATTAATTCAGTCCTTTGAATTGTCAAGGATGTTGACAGTGTGTTGAGCTTTGATGCATTGTCCCATTCTCCATGCAGAGGAGAGCTGAGTTTGCTGCTGATTGGTGCTGGTCCATCTCCATCACAAAGCACAGATTCATTCCCTTTTGACTTTGCCTCTCATCCTTGTAATTAAGACTCCTTTGATTTTGTTTGGCAACTCACCATCTGTAGAAAAGGAGGGCAAGCACAGAAAACTGGCGTTTTCACAATTTCACAGGGTCCTTGATTAAACTCCGTTGAATTCTGAGAATCTTAATCAAGGTAATTATCTGATGGAGGGTGTCTGTGTCTGTCCTCACCCCTCTTGTGGTTTCCTCCAGCAGCTGGAAGGTGTTTCGAATGTGGCAGCTCTCCACAATGGACCCACTGTGGAGGAGCAGTGCACATATCAGCAGCTCTGTTTAGCATAGTCCTGAGTGTATGGCTATATTGATTTGTTTGTAAAACCTTCCAAATGTGTACAAAGCAGGCTGCTTATTTTGTGCCAAAAGACTAGATTAGCTAATTTGAGATAATGCAAAATTCAACCCTTTAATATATTTTTCAATAATTCTCCAAATTCTCACACCAAAGTGCACTAATTACTTACCTAGCACACTTCACTAATTTCTCGAAAATGCAACAGGAATTTCAATCCAGAGGAAGACCAGAGGTCATACTCAATTCATACATCAGTCATTTTATGCCATTTCAGTTTTACCAGATGCTACACATATTAACTTTAACTAGCCAACATTGGCAGAACATGTTCATCTCTGGGAATTTTAAAGTTCTGATAGTTAAAATTGTTTTAAGAACTAGTATTTATGTATAACTAAGGAGCTTAGCATTTTGTTGTATTATATTGTTTTGTTCAAGAAGGTTCATCTGCAGTTTGGAGTACACAGATTTTCTTAAAAATAATCCAGGCATTTCCTTTTGATTTATACCTTATGAGTGAATCGATCCACCAGGGCTATTACATATCCTCCCTTTTTCATTTCTTTCTGTCAAGGCTTTCAGTTAGTGGGTGTAGGAAAGATGAGAATCTGCACATGATGGCATTTCAGAATAGGAAGGCCTTGGAGAGCCTCCAATCCAGCATTTCTCGCCCTCTGTTTTTGTTTTGTCTGTGTATTTTTTTTTAACTTGCTAAATTTTTCTATAGTAATATAAAATCTAATGAACAGTTATAGAAATTTCTAATTAATTTCAAGCTTTCAGTTTGGGCTATAAGAAGGGATTATAAGCCAATCCCTTATTTTATTTCACATCAGGATAGTATTTCATATCAGGATAGTATTTAATGCTATAAAGTTAATTAAATATAATATGCAGTCATACTTATAACAAAAATGTGTCTTTAATTTGTTAATGTATGGATCAATAAATGCATAAGAAAAAGTATTCTTGACATCAAATAAATTTAAATGAATATATATTACAATTTTTAGTGTAGACTAAATTAAAAAAAAAAGATAAAAACTGCTTTCATGACTTGATGTTTAGAATATTTTAGATTATACCTTAAAATCAACACTTTAAAAAAACATAACTTCCATATGTTATCTTAGATAACAAAATAATAGAAACCATTCCAGATTATTATTTGTAAGCATTTTGTCTGTAACACTGTATTGACAGTGTGAATAAGTTTGAATTCTGATTTCTGATTTTATTTCTAACATTACTTGTTTGTTTGTTTGTTTTTTTCCTGAGACAGAGTCTCACTCTGTCGCCCAGGCTGGAGTGCAGTGGCATGATCTCCGCTCACTGCAACCTCCACCTCCACCTCCCAGGTTCAAGAGACTCTCCTGCCTCAGCCTCCTGAGTAGCTGGAACTATAGGCATGTGCCACCGCTCCTGGCTAATTTTTACATTTTTACTGCAGACGAGGTTTCATCATATTGGCCAGGCTGGTCTCGAACTCCTGTCCTTGTGATCCACATCCACCTTCCTAAGTGCTGGGATTACAGGCCTGAGTTACCACACTCAGCCTCTAAACATTACTTCTTGTATTAAAAGTCTAATAGCTACACCTGGACCCACCAACCACTCCTGTGGCCCCACCCAGAAGTAACTCAGCTTGCAAGAGGACCTTTTCCCACACGCCTGTGATTGTACCTTCTCCCAATCAGCAGCAAGCACCCCTTGCCTAGCCACCCCTCCTCTCTTCTAAACTTTCTTTCAAAAACCCTAGCCTCCTAGTTCTTGGGAAGGCTGATTTGAGTAATAATAAAACTCCAGTCTCCCATTTAGCTTGCTCTATGTGTGTAAAACTCTTTCACAATTGCAATTCCCCTGACTTCATAAATGAGCTATCTCTGGGTAGTGGGAAAGAAGAATCCACTGGGCAATTGATTATCTGTGCAAAATCTCTCCAAAAAAACGTTGTCTGATTTGATTTGCTTCAAAAGTCTACTAGATAGCTTTCTGTCATCACTGACTATAAGAAAATGGTTGTTAGTTAATGTCTCTTTGCTTCATTGTATTGCTCCATGTCATCACATGGTCTTGAAAATTAAATAAGGTAACATTTGGAAAGTGCCTACCACAATGTCTGGCCTAAGTAGCAAATCAAAGTATTAGATTTCTGTCTTCCTCATGATAGTGTCTTTTTCATTCACTGTTATGTTTTAAAATTTTCTTAAAACGATCTGACTTTTATATCTTCCAATTCCTTCGTATGGCTTTTGATTTCTCTATTACTATCCCACAGTCCATCCCTGGAGGGTGCTAATTGTTTCCCCCAGCACCTCAAAAATCTGTCCTCTATGAGTGGTCCAATGATGACTAAAACTCGCTTTCTCTGTAGGCAGTGCAATGTCGAGAATACTTTAAAGGCCAGTGTGTTCTTTTGTCAAATAATAAAGAAACTGCAATTCAGAAGCTGATTTTTATGTGTTCCAAACCAACAATTCCTCGAGTGTCCAACTGTTTAACTTGGCTTTTTTCCTTTTCCACTACAGGGAGTAATGGTAATGCTTGGGGAACTGAACATGACTATATACGTCTGCTAATGGAATAAGGGAAACTTAGTCAGAAAGCAATGGAATGGATTTTTTTTTCTTTGCTATTAAAAGACATACATTATGTGATTACTTAAAAATAAACCAGGACACTCTATTCTGGATAGTTTTTATTATAACTATATTTGACAACATAAAAACCAAAACCCTATTCACATTACAGATTACTAGAAAGACTTTTTAAAAAAATTTCAATGGTGGTTTCAGAGAGGATATTTTTTCTTCTCATATTTTTGAATTTTCAGATTTTCCATAATCGAGTATGCATTTCTTTTGTACTAGAAACATTGTATAAAAATTAAAAATAAGAAAATAGTATCACCAATGACTTATATTTGGGCACATATGTGTGCACAATAAGCTGAGGTACCACTCATTAAAAATAGTGAGGGGGATACATTGTACATTGAAGGTAAATGAACTTGGGTGCCAATCTCAGCAGTTTTTTTACAGGCTTCTCACAAATCTATGAGGCATGCAGTGATAATTCTTAGTACAAGCAATCAAGGTTATTTCAGCAAACAGCTGTCTCACAAACACTTCCAAGATTCCTTTGAAGGTTGAGGAATGTTGATCAAAGCAAACTCTCTTGTGAAGCTTCAGAGACATTTCAGCAGGACGTTAAAACAAAATGAGGAAAGTGATATCAACTTAGCTCTCCATCCTGATGTGTTTATCCTATTGGCACCAAGCTTCTGATATTATCTGTTCACAAGGTTCTAGATGATAATACATTGCTATTGTCATAGCAAATTCAGCAAAATATTTATCAGTGTATGGTCCACAAAATATCTATCAGTGTATGGTCCATAGTAAATGGTCACATTTACTATGATTAACTTCTCTTTCCTGGGACAAAATAGAACTTGTAATCTTCAAGATGGCTGCATTTGAAACTGCCTCTCCTCAGGAAAGGGCTAAACACAGATCATACAATAGCAGTATACAATTATTTTGGCTCTTTATGAGCTTTGCACACAGGAAAACACAGGAAACTTCAAATTTGCCATCTCATATCTTGGCCCCTGCCCCTGAAGAAAAAAGATCACTCAGTCTGTGCCAAGTGGTAGGATTCAACAAGGCAGAAAGTCATTCATTTTGGAAGACAAAATCTTAAAATTCCAAAATGAAGAGATAGCAAGTGTAAAAACCATTTTCTTACCCATACTCCACTGGAAATATACAGCCTATTCAGTATGATATTGGTTGTGGGTTTGTTACAAATAGCTGTTATTATGTTGAGATATGTTCCATAGATATCTAGTTTATTGAGAGTTTTTAGCATGAAAGACTTGAATTTTGTCAAAGAGTTTTCTGCATCTATTGAGATAATCATGTGGTTTTTGTCATTGGTTCTGTTTATGTGATGGATTACATTTATTTATTTGTGTATGTTGAACCAGCCTTGCATCCCAGGGATGAAGCCAACTTGATCGTGCTGGATAAGCTTTTTAATGTGCTGCTGGATTCGGTTTGCCAGTATTTTATTGAGGATTTTCTCATCCATGTTCATCAGGGATATTGGCCTAAAATTCTCTTTTTTTGTTATGTCTCTGCCAGGCTTTGGTATCAGGATGATGCTGGCCTCATAAAATGAGTTAGGGAGGATTCCCTCTTTTTCTATTGATTGGAATAGTTTCAGAAGTATTGCGGGAAGTCAGGGACCCTGAATGGAGGGACTGACTGAAGCCATAGCAGAACAATATAAATTGTGAAAATTTCATGGACATTTATCACTTCCCCAATCAATACTCTTATAATTTCCTATGCCTGTCTTTACTTTAATCTCTTAATCCCATCATCTTCGTAAGCTGAGGATGTATGTTGCCTCAGGACCCTGTGATGCTTGCATTAACTGCACAAATTGCTTGTAAAGCACGTGTGTTTGAACAATATCAAATCTGGGGACCTTAAGAACAGGATAACAGCGATTTTCAGGGAACAAGGGAGATAACCTTAAAGTCTGGCTGCCTGTGGGCTGGGCAGGACAGAGCCATATTTCTCTTATTACCAAAAATGGGTAAGAGAAATATCACTGAATTATTTCCCCAGTAAGGAATATTAATAATTAACAGCCCTTTGAAAAGAATGCATTCCCAGGCTGGGGCCTCTAAAGTGGCCGCTCTGGGAATGTCTGCCTTATGCAGATGTACTTAGGGATGAAACACACCCTCCTGCAGCACCCCCAGGCTTGCTAGGATTAGGAAATTCCAGCCTGGCAAATTCTAGTCAGACCGGTTCTCTGCTCTTGAAGCCTGTTAAAATGTTTATTAATGACAATGCATACATAGCGGGACATGGAAGTTCATTAGTGATTCTAGTTTCGCCCTGACTTTGTGAGCTTGCCCTAACCTTCTGCCTTGTGATCTTTTGTTGCCCTTGAAGCATGTGATCTCTGTGACCCACACCCTATTCATACACTCCCTCCCTTTTGAAAATTGCTAATGAAAACTTGCTGGTTTTATGGTTCAGGGGGCATCACGGAACCTGCTGACATATGATGTCTCCCCTGGACACCCAGGTTTAAAATTTCTCTCTTTTGTACTTTTTCCCTTTATTTCTCAGACTGGCCGACACTTAGGGAAAATAGAAAAAGACCCACGTTGAATTATCGGGGGCGGGTTACCCTGATGCAGAAGGAATCGTACCAGCTCCTCTTTGTACCTCTGGTAGAATTCAGCTGTGAATCTGCCTGGTCCTGGACTTTTTTTTGGTTGGTAGGCTATTAATTATTGCCTCAATTTCAGAACCTGTTATTGGTCTATTAAGAGACTCAACTTCCTCATGGTTTAGTCTTGGGAGGGTGTATGTGTCCAAGAATTTATCCATTTCTTCTAGATTTTCTAGTTTATCTGCATAGAGGTGTTTGTAGTCTTCTCTGATGGTAGTTTGTATTTCTGTGGGATCAGTGGCGATATCCCCTTTATCATCTTTTATTGCATCTATTTGATTCTTCTCTGTTCTTTATTAATCTTCTTAGCAGTCTATCCATTTTCTTGATCTTTTCAAAAAACCAGCTCCTGAATTCATTGAGTTTTTGAAGGTTTTTCTGTGTCTCTGTCCTTCAGATCTGCTCTGATCTTAGTTATTTCTTGCCTTCTGCCAGCTTTTGAATTTGTTTGCTTTTGCTTCTCTTGTTCTTTTAATTGTGATGTTAGGGTGTTGATTTTAGATCTTTCCTGCTTTCTCCTGTGGGCATTTAGTGCTATGAGTTTCCCTCTACACTTTAATGTGTCCCAGAGATTTAAATGTGTCCCAGAGATTCTGGCATGTTGTGTCTTTGTTCTCATTGATTTCAAAGAACATCTTTATTTCTGCCTTCATTTGTATTTTTTTTTTTTTTTGAGACAGAATCTTGCTCTGTCACCGAGGGTGGAGTGCATTGGCGTGATATCAGCTCTCTGCAAGCTCCACCTCCCAGGTTCACACCATTCTCCTGCCTCAGTGTCCCAAGTAGCCAGGACTACAGGTGTTCACAACAATGCCTGGCTAATTTTTTTTGTATTTTTAGTAGAGATGGGGTTTCACCATGTTAGCCAGGATGGTCTCGATCTCCTGACCTTGTGATCCACCTGCCTTGGCCTTCCAAAGTGCTGGGATTACAGGTGTGAGCCACCATGCCTGACCTCTGCCTTCATTTCTTTGCTACAAGGCTACAGTCACCAAAACAGCATGGTACTGGTACCAATACAGATATATAGACCAATGGAACAGAATGGGGGCCACAGAAATAATACCACACATCTTCCACCATCTGATCTGACCACCTGACACACACAAGCAATGGGAAAAAGATTCCCTATTTAATAAATGGTGTTGGGAAAACTGGCTAGCCATATGCAGAAAACTGAAATTGGACCCTTTCCTTACACCTTATACAAAAATCTGAGCAAGACTCTATCTCAAAAAAAAAAAAAAAAAAAAAATCAACTCAAGATGGATCAAAGACTTAAAATTAAGACCAAGGACTATAAAAATCCTAGAAGAAAACCTGGGCAATATCATTCAGGACGTAGGCATGGGCAAAGACTTCATGACTAAAACACCAAAAGCAATGGCAACAAAAGCCAAAATTGACAAATGGGATCTAATTAAACTAAAGAGTTTCTGCACACTGCACAGCAAAAGAAACTATCATCACAGTGAACAGGGAACCTACAGAATGGGAGAACATTCTTGCTATCTATCCCTTTGACAAAGGGCTAATATCCAGAATCTACAAAGAACTTAAACAAATTCACAAGAAAAAAGTAAACAACCCCATCAAAAAATGGGCAAAGGATATGAACAGCCACTTTTCAAAAAAAGACATTTATGCAGCCAACAGACACATGAAAAAAATGCTCATCATCACTGGTCATTAGAGAAATGCAAATCAAAACCACAATGAGATACCATCTCACACCGGTTAGAATGGTGATCATTAAAAAGTCAGGAAACAACTGATGCTGGAGAGGTTGTGTAAAAATGGGAATGCTTTTACATTGTTGGTGGGAGTGTAAATTAGCTCAACCATTGTGGAAGACAGTGTGGTGATTCCTCAAGGATCTAGAACTAGAACTACCATTTGACCCAGCAATCCCATTACTGGGCATATACCCAAAGGATTATAAATCATTCTATGATAAAGACACATGCACATGTAAGTTTATTATGGTACTATTCACAATAGCGAAGACTTGGAACCAACACAATTGTCCATCAATGATAGACTGGATACAGAAAATATGGCACATATACTCCATGGAATACTATGCAGCCATAAAAAAGGATGAGTTCATGTCCTTTGCAGGGACATGGATGAAGCTGGAAACCATCATTCTCAGCAAATTATCACAAGATCAGAAAACCACACACCACATGTTCTCACTCATAAGTGGGAGTTGAAAAATGAGAACACATGAACACAGGGAGGGGAACATCACACTCCAGGGCCTGTGGGCGGGGGGGGAGCTAGGGCAGGGATAACATTGGGAGAAATACCTAATGTAGGTGACGGGTTGATAGGTGTAGCAAACCCCCATGGCACATGTATACCTATGTAAAAAACCATGTTCTGCACATGTAACCCAGAACTTAAAGTATAATAAAGAAAAGTCAAAACATTTCAAAACCACAAGGAAGATGGAATGTATCTGAAGAAAGAGCAATCAAAAACTTTAATGAGTTATTTCAAGACCTATATTATACATGTTTAGTTTTTAAATTATAATTTTTGTTACCTATAGAATACATGTTTAGTTGCAAAATTATAATTTTTATTACCTCCTCTCTCACCATATAATTATTTCTTTGGACATAAAGATTAACTTAAAGGCTTCACTAAAAGAGTAAAATACCGGTTATTCTATAATGGATATACTTAGCATACTTAGACAAAATATAAGGTGGGAAGGGAAACCAAACCTACACTCACTCTGTATGTCTCTGCCTCTCTGTCTCACACACACCTCACCTGAATATTTACATGTACCAGAAAACTCACTGATCTATCTGACCATCCTTCTTTTTCTTCCCTCTTTATCCTGCAATACATGAGAACAGAATCAGAAGGCTGAAAAAGGCTCTGTTTTAGGAGTGTTGCTTTTCTACATATTTCTCAAAGTACAGGCGTATAGTTGTGGCTTGTTATATCTCATGACATAGAATTATACGGTCATGTCCAAGTGATGTCGTGAAATCTAGTCTATCTTAACTGGAGAAGAGAAGTTGCACAAGGTAGAAGAAATCCTTGGAACCTGGGTGTTCTCTGTCAATAGATAATTTGTACACTGAAGTGAGAAACTGCATTAAAGGTTGAGTTTTCCTTAGTGCTCATGTCTGGTAACCACTACACATTGATGTTTTTTGATCATAACTGTGAAAGTCAAGGCATTTCTTGATTTTAGCTCAAGTCTTATTTCCAAGTGTCATACTCAACGCTTTATGCTTTTCCAATAGCAAGCTCTAGAGGCTGCCCCAGAGCTACCATTGCACTTTCTTGCTTCTGATTTTTGTCTGTTTATTGTTCACTCTACTTGGAATGCTGATTTTATCTTAGCTGAAAAACCTGAAACAAATTCTAGCATCCCCAGTGAAAAGCACACGATATGGAATTATTTATATTTGTTTTGTTCATGGACCTTGATCATGCCATTATTATAACACCTAATATATACTGATTTTTCTTATGTTGAGTTTTATATATCATGAAACCATAAGCTTTTTGAGAACCAGAACCATTTATAACTGGCACAAATATTTAAAAAATGGGCCTTGGAGTCGACTGAACCAGAGGTGATACCTAGTTTTGCAACTTTGATACTGTATAAACTGGAGCAAAATTCTGAACTTCTCTGAGCCTCAGCTTCCCAACTTGCATGTCAGGTATTCATCTCATGTGGTTGTAATAAAAGTTAAACATTATGGTGGGTTTAAAGCACTTAGGACATTGGCTGTCACATAGAAGATATTTAATTAATATGCTATTATATCTTCCACCCTAAAATGCCTAGCATTAGGTTATGATCATATTGAATCCTCAATAAAAGTTTATTGATTGCTGAATTAACAAACTAATGAATGAATGAAAATGTCCTCTTTCAAAGAGTTAAGTTTCTTAGTGTATTTATTTTTTAATGTGTGAGAACTAAGGGTATGTAACCAAAAAAGTTAGTTGTCTGTGCAACAAATAAGTCTGCTGAAGCATTCACAAACCAACTGGGGAGCACGGTAATTGGTGACCTGGGTGAATTTTCTCCTGAAGGCAGTTCCCTGTAAAGAACAAGGAAATGCAAAGATATGCAAAGAGTATCATCCAGCTGAGACAAGCTTATTAGTGCTCTCATCGACTCTACCAGGAGGCCCCACCTGCTAAATTTCTGCCTGGGAACCCTCAGGAGCCCATATGGCCTCAGATGCACAATAACAGCCAATGCACAGAGTAAATCAGGTCATCAGCCTGGGTATATCCCTTGTTCAACCAACCTGTCCTGATTTGGGCTGTGGTGCCACATGTATGAGTAAGAGAGGGAAATCTTGGCTTTACCTATGAAGAATAAAGATTTATGTTCGATGTCATGAAAATATATCTTTACAATTATTCAAGAATATCCTAAAGATTGAAAGTAAACTAAAACAGGAATGATCTACCCAAGTAAAACTTAATTGCCCACAGGTAAAGGAAGATTTTTGAAAATATTCTTCTTTATTCTTACTTTAACTATAACAGTATTCATATAATTTATTATAATTAAAATAAGTACCCATGGTATTCTTTGAGCTGGGCATGGTGCTGTATCGTTAAAATTAGATAATAGAGTTCCCCCTCAGTTTACAGTAGAGAAAACTTAAAATAATTTTTTCACCATAAAATGAAATATACATATTAGCTGGGATCTCCTTTTCTCTCAAAAACATTGTTTTAACCACCATTCTATAGTTTAGAAGTCCAAAACCTGACCCAAGATTTCTTGAGACTACTTGGGCTTTTGATTGGCTGATCACCTCTATTTCTGCTTCCACAGCCCCACCCCATGAAATCTCTGTTCTGTACAACATTCAGCATTAACTCACATGTGAAACTCTGCCCTGTCACTGATTTTTACAAGATTGCTGATTTGGGGAGTCATGAGGAGAGGCCACAATGTGCATGGCTCAGCAAAATAATGTCTCATTTTGATAATGACAGGAGGCAGCCAAAGGCTTAGGCAGATAGAGGCAGGTACCCAGTGAAACGCCACCTCCAAGATGAAGACAGTTTAAAGCCTGAAAGCCAAGCTAGAGATTCAGTAATCCTCAGACCGGATTGAGAACTTGTCTTCCTGTTAGGCACGCTTCCCTTTGATCCCCACCCTTCACCTATTTTACTTACACCTACCCTTTCCTAATCGGTTTTCTACAATGTTGTGCCCCTACCTTTGAGTGGTGTCTTTGCTTTAACTTTTTTTGTATACTCACAAACCAATCAGCAGTCTCCCCATCCTGTGCCTAGACTTAGTTGGTAGAGGAGGAGACAACCTGACTTCAGGGATGACAACCAGCCCTTCCCATCCCCTCCCCAGCGCCCCTCTCCACTGAGAGCCATTTTCATTCCTCAATAAAACTCTCTGCTTTCTCCGTCTATGTGACCTCACTCTTCTTGGACACTGACAAGAGCTCAGGACCCACCGAGTGTCGGTACCCAGAAAGGCTCTCACATCAGCCCTTTGCCCTCGCCAGCGGAGGGCAGCCACCCCATGCAATGAGGCAAGGGGCCAACTGAGCTGCTAACACACTGCTGTCTGTATACAGTGGATCTAAAGGAGCAGTGTCACACCCCCTCTGAGACTTCGGGGTCATAGGCATCCTCACCTGGGTGCTGCTGCATTCCCCTCGAGGTGGCACACCTAGTCTGGCCATGGCTTTGCATGGAACTTGCTCCTGAGTTGGCGTCCGGAGCTTCTGGCTGGATCCTGCACTCACTTCCTGCAAGAGGGTGCTCCTTCCCTTCACATGCTCCTGAACGTGGTAGGTGGAGAAGAAGGGTTGCCCCTGCTGTGAGTCTGGTGAAGGGGCCAAGAAAAGTCCTGCGTCTATTTCATATTAAGCAGTCATTCTATCACTAAAAACAGAGACCTTACCTTATCATCCTCCAGCTTTTTGGCATCTCTGGTTCCTTTTTTCTCTTCTCACTTCACCGACTCCCACATTTTCTTTTTCAATCAACCAACCAACCAACCACTGACAGCAGACACCTGCAAAATTGTTCTTATTGTATCTGATAAAGGAGTATTGTATGCTGATGAATATTTGGACTGAGGAGTTGGTTCAAATCCCAGCTTTGCCACTTACAGCTACAGTACCTTGGATAAGTCATTTAACCTCCCTATACTTCAGTTTTATGATCTGTAAAATGAAGGATTATAGAATTCATGCCACATAGTTATGATAATTAACTTTGTTAATATGAATAAGCACTGAAAACAGTGATTTGTATAGAGTAAGCAAAAAAAATGCCTTTTATTGTTGTTTCTTGGACTCTATCAGTGTGTCACTTTCAATCTCCAATGACTTATCAAGATTGTTCCAGAAAAATACCTTTTGCTTTCTAAGAGAAATTCTGGGGCCAGATGCTCAGGGAATACTGGTTTTATATTATTAAAAATGTTTTCATCCTAGAAATGATTTGTAGAATGTTGACGTCTGCTATTATTTTCTGCTATCAAGTGCTAAAATACTGCAATAAACAAGGAAAAGATGTTTACAGATAGGCTGGGAACCAACCTTAATACTATAAAATGTTAACTTTATGGAACATGATCTCATAGGACTTAATGACTAGAAGATGGATATTGCATAATTTCATTCTAAAAAGTCTATTAAAAGAACAGGACTTTTGAAGTTCAAAGGCGTTATCAGAAAAAATAATTTCTGTTGGACTGTGGCACATAAACATTAAAACCTAAAACAGCAAGTTTTTCTTGTGGTGCTGAAATAAAATTGTTTATAACTCCAACAACGTAGGGGACAATAACCAAGACATACATCATTTAAACTTGCCTGAGTATTAGTGTTTCTTGAAATGAAATGATAAGCAGAAATATTTAAGGTCGTCTCCTGGGTACAGGAATAACATATGAACAGTAGTTCCCAGGACATTTTAAAATAAAAACTAAAGTCAAAGGAGGTGCTATTTAAAGTAACAGAGAGGTGTGGGAAGGGAAAAGACTGATTAACAAAGATTAGTGCCAAATTAATTTAAGGACCAAAACAAATTAAACTGAGAATGCAGACTTCTAGTTGCTACAAATGGCCATCAGCACCACCCAGCACCTTGTTAGGAATACAAATTACGGGTCTTCACCCTGGCTGTGAACTCAGTCATAATCAGAATCTTTGTATGCTGGCCCCAGGAATCCGTGATAACATTCTCAGGTGATTCTCATACTTGCTCAAGTTTGAGAAGCACTAGGGAATTTGCATTTCTGAGTTACCAACATCCTTTAAAATAATTGTGATACACACATACACACATACAATAGACTGTCATTCAGCCTTTAAAAAAAGAAGGAAGTCTTGTCATATTTGAGACGTAGATAAACCTGGAGGGCGTTGCACTAAATAAAATAAGCAAGTCACAGAAAAACAAATGCTTATTGATCTCATTCGCATGTGGAATCTAAGTAAGTTGAACACACAGAAGAGTGAATCGAAGGGTGGTTACCAGGGAATCGAGGGGTGGGGGAAACAGGAGAAGATGTTGGCCTAAGAGAACAAAATTGCAGTTATAAGATGAGTAAGTTCTGAAGACCTAATGTATAGCATGGTGACTATAGTTAATAATAATGTATACTTGAAATTTGCTAAGAGTAAATCTTTTTCTTTATATTTATTTATTTATTTTGGAGATGGTGTCTCACTCTATTGTCCAGGCTGGAGTGCAGTGGCGCAATCTTGGCTCACTGCAAGCTCTGACTCCCAGGTTCAAGTGATTCTCCTGCCTCAGCCTCTCAAGTAGCTGGGATTACAGGCGCGTGCCACCATGCCTGGCTAGTCTTAAATATATGGATATGTTAATTAGCTTGACTGTGGGAATCATTTTACAGTGCATACATATATCAAAGCATCACTTTATACACACTGAATAATTTTTGTCAATTATACCTCAACGGTAATTTTTTTTCAAGAAAGTAATTTCAATAGAGTTCTAAGATTGGGTAAATTATTAACTGTTATAAATACATTTCTATCAAACTTAACATTATACATTGGAGGAAGCCCTGAGCAATTGAATATCAATTTCTCTAAAACAGTGATATGGCCTCTTTATCTGTAACATTTCTGGGAAGTCTATGTGGTATTAGGATATATAAAAGGACTGAGAAGAGAGGGTCATTTTATCAAGGCTTCTATAGATGCTGGTCTTAATCCAGGTAGACAGTACTGAGTGATTTGTTAAGTCAATTATAGTCCTTTAAGGGCTAATATGGCATGTGAGTAAGTAACATGCAAACAGATAGAAAGATTTCTATATATTTACTGACAAGAGTATAGCAAAAACAAGAGTTTCAAAATTTCTTTTTAATAAGGATCTAAATTTGCATAAAAAGATATAGGAGTAATTATTTATTTTAAAAAGAAAATGTAACCAAAATAAATAATTTGGAAGATGTGAATGCTTAGCATTTTAAGTACTAAATTAATGAATGTATACATTCATAAATATCATTAATTCACTTGTAATAAAATACTGCGGGTAACTGATTTCAAATTTAAAAGCTAAACAAATACATTCACGTACTAATATTTTCTATTTATTTGCAAATTTGGTTATACATTTGATCTCTAATAAATCTGAAATAGTGCCTGTAATTATATTACAATTATTTAAATTATTAGATTTTTCTTTGGAATATAACCTTAAAATATTGTCAATCTTTCTCATTGTAAAAAGATACACAAATGTAATCTCATCTAATTTTCTTAGAAATGTGAGATTATTAAAAATGGAATATAAACAGGGAAAAAAGAGCTTGGTAGGCAGAAATATCTTGAGTTATTAATAAATCACTTAAAAATATTTCAGAAACATAGAGGGTTATTGCAGTCTCCCAGGTTCCAGAGATCATGCGTGGTATTTTTCATGCAACATAAATATTACATGAAAAAATACCATGCATGATATATATTTTGCATGAAATGAAAGCTCGTTTAGATCTAATCCTATAAGTGAAGCAATGTAACAATGTCAATAACATTTTATTTATTTTTTAAAGAATGCTATGTTACTAATAGCACTCACTATTTTACTGTATTATAGTAAATATAAATGATGTGCGCCAATAAAGGAAATAAACCTGTTCTGTCATCACCCTACACATTAAAAAATAATTTATAGGCCCGGCATGATGGTTCAAGCCTGTAATACCAGCACTTTGAGAGGTGGAGGCAGGAGAATTTCTTGATCCCAGGAGTTCAAGACCAGCCTGGGCAACATAGGGACCAAATCACTACAAAAAAACTAATAAAAAAATTAGCCTGCCATGGTGATGCATGCCTGTGGCTCCAGCTACTCAAAAGGGCAAAGTGGGAGGATCACTTGAATCCAGGAGGTCAAGTCTGCAGTGAAACATGATTGTGCCACTGTATTCCAATCTGGTTGACAGAGCAAAACTCTGTCTCAGAAAAAGAAAGAAAGAAACAAAAAAGTTTGTATTAATAGAAAACTACTTTTTAATTTTGAGAAAATTCATTGATATATTTTTAGTTATATTTTGCAATTCAAAAATTTACTTTTCTCTTTCTCATTTAAAAAGTATATAATTTAAAAAATAATCCACAGTATTAACATAATTTTAAGCAATGTAAGTAAGGAAAAACTCAAATTATATATGTGTATATAAAAGGAAAAAAGAGGTAAGGAGACAAAATTGGGATCAAAATAGACACGATATTTTCAATAAAAACTATTAATTATAATTGAATTTAACACATAAAGTAGAAATTGGAAATTGATCAAGGATACTTGTTTTCTTGTTAGACGTAGTAGTTCCTTAAAAATTCCTTCAATTTAACATTGTGAAAGCTGACTTAAAATGTTTGAAACTGTGGTTATTATTTTGAACCATGTGCTTCAAATTTGGAGTGGCAAATACTGAATCTTCGTTATAAAAGATGATAAACGGATTTGAACTTATTTATTGTATCTTAATCTGTTGTAGTTTGTTCTTTCTGATGATTCCATAATTGTCCCAACTTTGGTCAGTGGGAATTTCTGAGTTGGCTTTTGTGTCCTTTGGGTATTACCCAGTAGTTTTTAATAATCCAACTGACTTGTTTTCTCATATGACAAGACTTCCTGCCCTGCCTGGACCTCACATCAGCCGCTTCTGCCCTAAGAGTTGGCCTGCTTCCTTTTAATGGTGAATGGTGTTTAGAGACCATAACTGTGGTCTGGGGTTGCTGTGTACAATTTGTTTTTTATTTTTGGTATTTATTTAAATATTCAAAGAGGAATTGTTGAATGAGTATTTATTTAGAATTGGCACTGATTTTATATTCCTTGCTCATATCCAAACTAGTCATTGTCATTCTTCTAGAAATCCTAACTTTATAAGAAAGAAATAAGGCGTTTGTATTGTTTTTACTAATATTTCTTTTTCTGCTTGCAAGATTAAATATTTTGTTAGGGTTTATCAATTGTTTATATCCTTTTGTGAACGGCCTGTTCATGCTCTTAGTTTGTTTACTTTATTCTTTCTTCATGTAACAATAATACCACTTGTGTCTCACAAATTTTTGGTTATTTCTTTCTTTCTTTTTTTTTTTCAAGACAGAGTCTCTCTCTGTTGCCCAGGCTAAAGTGCAGTGGTGTGATCTGGGCTCACTGCAGCCTCCACCTCCCAGAATCAAGTGATCCTCCTGCTTTGGCCTCCAAAAGTTCTGGGATTGCAGGTGTAAACCACTGCACCTGGCCTCATACATGTTTTTAAAATGAAGTCTAATATGTTGGATCAGCATTCTGTAGTTCTAAGATTCATATTTCTACTGAATATTATTTATTAAATAAATATTTATTGAATACCTATTCTGTGCCACACAACAAATACTTATTGATTGTTCACTTGGTGCTGGTGATACAGAAGTGAATAAGTCAGGAAATAATTGCCATTCCCATTGAGATACAGTTCTAATAGGAATATTAAAACTTTTATTTTCTCAGAAAATCTTGTATAAGAATGAATTTGTCATATATAATTTTAAAAATAAGGAAAAATCTTCCACTTTGGTTAATGTTTGTCTTATTTCTATTTCAAAACAGTTTATACCTAAATCATAACATATGTGACTTGAAGTGCTTAATATTTTTCAGTTGCTTATAACTAGTCCCTTTAAGTGTTAGAAGTTCATTATTCGAGTGAAATAGTGCTTCCTGTTTTGAAAATACACATTAAATAGGTTTAGTTATTAGCATAAAAATATTATTACATAACTGTTATGGTGACCATAATAAATATTACTATGCATTGCCATATATATATGCTATTACATTTTATAATTAATATTTAATAATTCTGAATATGAAACTGTTATAGTAGTTAACACTGACAAAACAATAGCATATGATGAAGTAGCATTTCTTGTAAAAATGCTTGGCTTGTTTAATCTAAAAATTCAGGAAACAAAATTAGAAATGCATCTTTATGTTTCTATTAAATATATGTGTTAGGTATATTCTTGGATGGTTATGGTTTTTAATCTCCTATTGCATTGTTTCCAAAAGTACATTCAGAATCATGAAAAAATATTTAGACATAAAACATTAGTATTATATAGTTTCAATTAGCTAGGAGGATATTGAATGCTCCCAACACAAATAATAAATAATTGAGATGATGGTTATGCCAATTACTCTGATCTGTTCACTATACATTATATGTATTGTAACATCACTATGAACTCCATAAATATGTACAATTATTAAGTGTCAAACAAAATTGAAAGAACAGCATTATTTATAATACTAATAATTTCTAAACAGATATCATTAAGTAGCTACTTTGGAAATTACAAATATTAATAGTTTAAATGATAATATAATTGTTATAGATATATACAGTTATATAATAGTTATATATATAATAGTTATATTAGATATATATAGATAATATAAATAGTTAAAATGAATGCTTTGAAAAGTAAGGTCTAAGACATTGAACAGGTGCAAAGCTTTAATGAAATCATACAATTTATTGTTTCAGATGATCAGTTACAGGGAAATTGGCTTTATATACTTCAGTAATAAATGGATTAATAGTAGAAATATTTTTTTAAAAGAAAAGCATATAATGGTTGTATAGAGACCTGGACTTGAAAGGAGGATGCTAAGAAGTTTTGCAAAAACCATTTGTTCCTCACCCCCACCATCAGCTGACCACCATGTATTACATTGAGATGTATGTAAATGGATAATTTTCACTTTCAAATGAGTATTAAACTGCATAAATTAGTAGGAAGTTGATATCAATATATGATAGAAGCTAGATGCACATTGAAAACATATAAAATGATCCCCATCATTTAGGTAGTACAGATCACTTACTTGGTTTTACTATTTGATCATTTATTTGGTTTAACTATTGATTCAATAATATCCAAGTTGAATTTATGCTTGAGCCAAAAACATCTTCAAATCCTCCTAGAAGTGATGGAAACACTAAATATGACCCATCATCATGTAAAAATCTGCAATGCTATACACTAAAATGACAGAATGGGATTACCATAAATATTGAGCTTTTACTACTTTCTGTGCAGTCATCAATTAAGATCTAGTCTCATATGTGAGATTGCACAAATCCATTATTTATAGTAAAAGATAAGTGATGCTTTCTTCCCCAAATCTTCAGGCTAAAGAAAAATGTGTTTTTAAAGGTGTTTTCTTTATGTCGTGCAGCTGGCTCAGGGATTTTGCTGCTTGCAGTGTTGCTTTTAATGCTATTTCCCACTACCCACCCAGCAAAAGGACATCATTTCTATATTAAAAGGAAAGAATATAAAATTGTAACTTATTTTTTAAAAGTTGCCCAAAATTTTTAATAAAGGCTTACACTAATACAGAAAAAAGACAAGAAACTGTCAAAGGGGAAACAAATACAGATAAAGCAAGTATTAACTGTTTTTATAATGCCTTACTTACGGTGGTATTATCAAAGTGTGGCAAGTGACAACACTAACTGGCAGGATTGAATCATCACTAGAGAAGACTTATGAGAAAAGAAATTGGATCTCTGGATTAGAGTTAGTAGACTATTGCAATTGCACAGGCAAATGATGATAAGAAACAGAAACAGCTATTGTATTGTGAAAAGAAGATGATACTGCCGTATATCAGCAGGCTCATACTAATAGTAAAAATATTGAAATCTTTCCATATTCTTTGCTAAATCATTATTTTCTCAAGACTCTTAAAAACAGTCCATTACCTGAAAGCTCTAGATTTCCCTATGACCCAAAAGCTGCAGGGTCAAGGAATCTTTAGCAAAGGGCATTCTCAATCCTGCCCTACCCCTACAGCTGACATCTGTGTTAATACATTGGTGCCTGCCAACCAGGTTGTAAGATATTCTTAATATTGTTCTTGTGGGGTAGTCCATTTTTGTAGGAACCGAGGAAATAATAGAAGGTAATGTTTCTCACATGTTTTTCAGCAGTTGGGTGGATTTTGCTCAAAAAGGGAAATATGAGAAGGGCTGGTTTTGGAGTGGGAAGGAGAGATATTGAGTTTAATTTTTGTTTGTTGAATTTGAATTATCCATGGTGATATATAGAATAATCAGTAGTGAATACAGACCTCAATACAAACAAAAATTGAGTTTAATTTTTGTTTGTTGAATTTGAATTATCATGGTGATATATAGAATAATCAGTTGTGAATACAGACCTCAAGTTCAGAAGAGATGTAAGACTAGTATAACATACTTGAATAGCATCAGTGTATAGGTAATTGTTAAAGTTATAGGTGGGGAGAAAGTAACCTAAGTGGGTGAGATCTTAAAATGAAAAGAGAAGTGAGTGAAGGAAAAATGTAGTTATAGAATGAAAATGGCTTTAAGAGAATGGTTCTTGGTAGATACCTAGACCTCCTACAATGTCTCACATTTTGGCATCCTTATTTTGCATATATATACAAATCAGTTTCATTCTTAATTGACTTGTCTTATTAAAAATTATGAAAATCTAGTCAATTGGTTACAATGGCCACCAGAAAGTAAATGTTGACCACACACCAGAGATTGTCTTAAGTTTAATATTTTTAACAGTCCTCTAAAGTAATTGTTAGTGCCTCCACTTTAATTCTAAGGAAACAAAGTCTCAGAGGAGTTATGTCACTTGATAATGATCTCACTATCAGTAAAATTGGAACGGGTATTAGAAGTCAGGATTGTCTAAATTCAAAGACAATATTCATAAACTCTATTCAACAGTGTTTGTAGAAAATTAACACTAACTTTGTCCAATTCAAGTAATGGTTAAACATAATAAAGATATTGACTATACATGTAGAAAAATGTTACAAAATCCATTCTCTTCTCTAGCTACTAATGATGATGAAAATTTCTTCTGTCTGTCAGTATTTTATAGGCTGTCTACCACTTACCCTGGGTAAAATTTTGAGTTTGTTTTTAATCATTGAATATTTTTTTTAAAAATGTGAATAGATATGGGCTTCTATCTATCCTGCTCAGGATTTGTTGTACCCTTTTAATATGAAGATGTATGTATGTCTCTCTTCAATTCAAGAACATTCTTAGCTAACATCTCTTCAATAACTTTTGCCCTCACCATTTTTTCTATTCTCTTCTTCTGTAACTTTAATTGGTCTACTTTTGAACCTATGCATTTGTTCTACATGATTATCATAGTTTTAACATAATATAACACTGTTTAATATGTACCATTTGAAAAACTATTTTTGATTACTCTATTATTTTTTATCTTTTTTCTGGAGAAAACTCATGTTCTGATTGATTCTCTCTACCGACTCAGCACTATTATTAGCTTTCCTCATGTATTTTCAGTTGCTCACCAGAAAAGGAAACCTCCTTCTTCTCTTTCCTCTTCTTATTGTTCCTCTCTTTGCTCAAAGACAACAATCGCTAACAGTTCTGTAAATGCTCCACCTGTCTTCCTAGGGGTCCCTATCCAGATCCAGGTCAAACACTGGTAACTCAGAGATCTTTAGGAGGTAGTAACTTAGAATGTTGAGGTCACTGAGAATTGACAGCTTGCCTCAAATCTTTATTAGCCAGGATATGTCCACTACTTCTTCCCACTGGGTCTCAGCTGTAAATAGCTGTAATTCAGGGCAAGGTTTAAAAGATAGCTTTCTTTCTCTTCTAGCAGATAGAGAAGGGAAGTCTCAGCCACACAATTCATGTAGTGAGTCTAGGCCCACTACTCGTTACCCCCTCATATGAAGCACTTTTTAACCTCCCTTATTCTATAGAAGTAGAACTCCCTACTGCAAACTTGAGATTCTATAGATCTGCTTTTCAGGATAGATTACTCTTTGAGTCCCTCTTTTAGTATGGGGGATAGAGATGCTTATCTTTCCAAATGAATATCAATATGAACATATTTCATTTTACATTTATCATTTCATACTTTATCATTTCTATGGTCTTAGAAGAACGGAAGATGGCACTTTTATCAGTCACGGTTCCAGCAGGAAACAGATGGCATACTCAAATTAGAATAATTCAAGGCAGGTTTAAAAAAGGGACCACTGAAAATGATCAGGGTATAGGGAATCAAAATTGATACTGTCATATTCCAGAGCTAGTTAAAAGTGGGACCTGAAGACACACAGAACTGTTAATGAAGGCAGGAGGAGAGAGGACAAGATTGCCCTTGGTATGGACAAAGAAAAAATAATCCAACCACTCCCTTTCCCTTTACACATACATACAACTTTGTGAAACACTCAATTGGATGTATACAATGTGCATGCTACAGAATGCATGGGGACTTTCATCCAAGATGGTGCTATACATTTATATATTGTACATTGGGCTAGATTACTTCTGTTTGCCCCTCCAAAGGCAGAGAGCAGAGTGAGGTGTGGAAGGAGTATTTGAGTGTTTCATAAGTGTGTATGTGTGTGTGTGAGAGGATTGCAGTTAGATTTTTTCTGGTGCAAGTATTCTTCATACCAGGATGATGGCACAGTGGGTGTTGCTTTTCACTCCAAGTGTGTGTGTTGACCTGCCTCCTGTCTTTCCTTGATTTCTATTGCCTGTTTTTTCTTTCCTCACCCTCCCAATGTAGAGACTTGATTAGATTTTCTTTAGTGATGGGAATCTGGACAAGATTTGTCTGTGATAGCATAGGCAATGACAGAAATACCACTGGGCTCACAGTGAGAGATTTGGGGTTTGACTTTGGAATTGAGCTCTTTAAAGGAACGAAACTTTCTGAATATCAGATTCTTTATCTTTGCAATGGATGCATTTTTGTCCACCTTTCCTCAGAGGTTCAAAAACAAAAGAAGCTAACATAATTGAAAATGCAGATTATTAAAATACTGGCTATTTTTCGCAGAGGATCAGAGACAAAATATATGCACTGGATGCTGAGGGTAAACCAGAAAAACAAATTTAAGAGTGGGCACTCTAGCTAAAAAAGACCCTTGAAGCAAAATGTCTTTCTTCCTTCTTACTCAACATGCTGGGAGTGCTCCCACAGCATGGTTTTTTGCACTGGATGTTTTCTCTGCCTCAAATGCTCCTCCTACAAATGTTTGCCTGGAAAACTCCCTTATTTCTTTCACATCTTTGCTCAAAACCCTGATCACCCTGTAGTCGCCAGTATTCCTGGTCACCTTGCCTGGCTCCATTTATTCCATTATGTTTTTTGCATTCTAATATGCTCTATAATTTACTTATTTATTATATCTATTATTTTTTCTGTCGTTTGACAATACTTGTTTACCCCTTTAACCCCTGCATTAGAATGCAAGCTCCGTGTTAGCAGATATTTCTGTTTGTCCACGGATGTATCCCAAGCTTATAGATCAGAGGTTGGGACATAGAATATGCTTCATACGTATTTGCTGAAAGAATGAATGTGTTTCTCTAATAGTCAGAAGCAACCATACCCAGATTTCCCTGGTTATTCACTGAGGAATGGTATACCATAATTGGAAAATTAGGTGGAATCTGGTTTTAGAGCTTTTGGAGGCTTCAGTGACTGAGAACCAACTTAGGGAAATTGCCTATGATGTATTTCTTTCTTTAAAGAAGGGGTTTTGTAAAACTGGAAGAGCTATTACTTAAACATGACAAAAAATTTTTAAAAACATGAAAATGTTAAATATTTGTGAGGTAAGATGCCAACTGCAAAAGCTGTTGAGGGCAGGGGCTATAGAGGTCATTGTGAAACCATTGTTTATAAAGTCTTAAGTGAAGAGAAATAAGGCAAAGTCTTGAGACTGTAGAGAAAATTTTTCCTCCAAATTTGAATATTCTGCGTTGACCAACAGACAAAACATTGCAGACTGGAGCCACAATAATAAACCCCAGAGGAAACTCCCAAAATCTGAGATCACAATAGTGTCAGAGCAATAGGAGTTAGCACCTCCAAATCAAGATATGTTTGAAATCAAGCTTTTTTGGTGCATTTGGACACATACCGCAAATAAGAATTTGTTCTTCCAGGTTTACAAAACCCCTTCTTTAAAGGAAGAAATACATCTAGACTTCTGACATAGTTTGAACATTTGTCCCTGCCCAAATCTCATGTCGAATTGTAATCCCCAATGTTGGAGGTGGGGCCTGGCAGGAGGTGATTGGATCATGGAGGATCCCTCATGTCTCGGGTACTGTCCTTGCGACAGTAATTCAGGAGATCTGGTTGTGGAAAGTGTTTAGCACTGTCCCCATCCCTATGCTCCTGCTCTGTCCATGTGACACACCTGCTTTCCCTTGCCTTTTACCATGATAGTAAGCTTCCTGAGGCCTCCCCAGAAGCTGAGCAGACATCAGCACCATGCTTCCTATAAAGCCTGAAGGACTGTGAGCCAATTAAACCTCTTTTCTTTACAAAGTACCCAGACTCAGGTATTTCTTTATAGCAACACGAGAACAGCCCAACACAGCTTCTGCAAAAGAAATGTGGCAATTGTAAACAATGTCACATGTATGTCCATTCAAGCTGTACTCTCCACTCCTCCAGTGCCATTCACTGAAACTTAGATGTGAATAACAATCCTGACAATGGCACAGTGGAGTCTGTATAATGGTACAATGCTAGTACTTGCTTATAAGGTCATTCAGATTAACCCTGACTTCTACTCTGGCTACTAAAATCCATTTCTTATTCTATCTACTATCTCTACCAATTAACGGGAAATAAGCAGTGGCTTCAAATCCGAAGTGGTAATTAGAAGTAAAGTGAAATTTTAGTTGACGTAAAACACAGACTTCTTGACTTTTCATTCTAAATCTGCAGTGTTCATAATAGTCATTTATTCCAAATTATTTCCTCTCCATTTAATTCCAAGTCATATATTTCTGCCTTATCATAGTCACCTGTCTTATTTGCTACAATTGTGGCAGGCAGGCGAGACAGAGACTTGCAACGAGCTGTCTGGTGTGGTCTGAGCAAATTCACCATTGTGCCTAAAGTTACTCAAGTGAGAAAGCTGGCTTCTTTTAAATTTCAATATTTTGATAAACCATATATAAAAAGCTATTATCTACTAGTTTTCTTCATCTAAGTTAATTTTGAGTCACTTTATGTCAGTTATACTGAAGCAGACAATGACCTTAGAATAAATTATTCTGAGTAATAGATCTGAATAGTAGCTGTGAGCATCAAGTAATCTAGTATTTCAGAGGCTACATGTATGGCAGGAAGGAGATTTTAATAAAGGTTGCAAAAGACTGTGAATTTGGATCCCTTTATTTGCTTTAAGAGACATAAGAAAAAAATTAAAATTCCTTTTGAATGTCGTATTGCTTCAGGCATTCAAATTTATTATGAATTATACTAAAATTTAGTCAGAGGTTTTGAAAATATATTCTTCCTAAAGATTCTTCTCTGTAGTTTTTCCTTTTTCCATTTTACATATACTTTAATATTTTATTAAATTCTATTTCCCTTAGGATTTTTCTCATCATCTGTTTTCTACATTAAACGAATTATGTAACTTTTTAAGTTTTTTCTTTTTGCTTCTTACAATTAAATATTCATTTTAAAATTATGTATAATGTACACATGCATATTTATATATTCATGTTATCTACATGTGCGCACATATGTATACATGTGCATATATGTGTGTATATAAAGTTATATATACATATATGTAATTAACACATTTGTATACATGTGCATATATGTGTATATGTAAAGTTATATATACATATATTTAACAAATATTTAACTAACATGTATTTATATAAAAAGTAATATATGAAATATATATTAGTAGCTGTAGTTGCTACAAATATAAATATATATATAATAAGCCTTGGTGCTATACATGTGTTTTTTATATATATATACAAAATATTATAAATAATGGCAGTCTTATTCTCTTTCTCATCCCTTCCTACCTCCATCACTCTGATACCGATATCAATCTTATCACTTTAGATATTTCTTCTTGCATTTACTTGACCAATTCCAAGTAATATCAACTGCTATATTTTGATTTTCCAATCTTAGAGATAGTGACATAATTTATTGAAATCTTATTATGAAACATTAGGATTGATTCACTTATGACACAACCCTCTCTCTTTCTACAGGTGTACACACACACACACACACACACACACACGGAGGCACACAAACGTTCCTCCAATTCTCTCAAAATAGTAATGTCTAAAATTTTGGTTAAATCAATATTTATTACAGTTGTTATGCATATATAAATATAATTCAAAGCTAATCTACATAGTAAATTATGAATAGATCCCTTTCTTCCAAAACTTTTTTTTACTAAATGTTAGAAATGATCTTACTTTTTTGACATATGGAGTTTTTCTACAGATATGTTATAAAATATTCCTCAAGCTCTTTGACAGAACAAACTTTTCTCATTGGGTCCAAACACATCCGTAAATTACAGGTTCATATTCTTCTGGAAGATATCCCCTCCAGAGAGTTCTATATTTCTGTTCCAACTGGATTGGTAGTTTGGTAGGTCTTGTGCATTTATCCTGTTTTCTCTTCGTCATTATTTTAGGAATGTCCTTTGCCTTTTTCCTGTTGATTCCCTGTTTTTGTGGATCCTGTTTTTTATTTCTCTTTCGGGATTTACTCTTTCTCCGAAATGATTTTGGAGTCTTATACCCCAGTATTTTCTGGCATCTAGTACTGACTTTGAGAGGTGAGATGCAATTTGCTAATCTTTGTATTTCATCTGTTGTTTATGGCAAGCTGGATATTTCATTTATTTTTATTTTATTTTATTTATTTTTGAGACAAGATCTTGCCCTGTCACACAGGCTGAGTGCAGTGGCGCGATCTTGGTTCCCTGCAACCTCCGCCTCCTGTGCTCACATGATTCCGTCTGGCTAATTTTTGTATTTTGTGTAGAAACGGGGTTTTGCCATGTTGCCCAGGTTGGTCTACAACTCCTGGAGTCAAGCAATCCTCCTGCCTTGGTCTTCCAAAGTGTTAGGATTACCACACCTGGCCCAAGCTAGATATTTTAGAATCTCTACTTTATCCATGCTGAGATGAAAATTTACATTGATATGTCTTGTGGGTCTTTCTCCATTCATCCTGCTGGCATTTGACAGACCCTTTAAATCTGGAGGTGCATGACTTTCAGTTATGAAAGAAAATCTCATTTAATTCCCTCAATTAGTTTTCTCCTACCCATTTTTTTCTGTATCATCTCTTTTTTAAAAAATAAATCATATTGTATACATTTAAGGCATGTAACATGATGTTATGGAATACATATAGTTAGTAAAAAGGTTACTATAGTAAATTAAATTAATGGATCTGTCATCTCACATAGTTACCCATTTGTTTTGTTCTGGTGGCAAAGAGCAGCTAGAATCTACTCACATAGTATGAATCTCACATACAGTATATTTACTATTTATAGTCCTCATGTTATACACTGGGTCTCTAGGCTTGTTCATTTGACATATTTGCCACTTTGTCTATGATTTCCTAGCTTGTTCCTTTATTTTTTTCCATATTTTTCCTCTCTGAAATTTCGTTCCATATTTTGTGAGATTTCTTCAACTCGATTTTTCAACCATTCTGTAAATGATACATTGTTCCTGTTGTATTTTTAAAATCTGAAACCTATTTTTTGTTCTTGGAAGGTTTATTTTTCTCTATTTCTATTTCTCTGTTTTCTCTATTTTGAAACTCTATTAAAGCTTTCTACATATATGTGGTTTTAGGTCTCTATTTTCTCTGAGTTCCTTTTGTCGGGGTGTGGGAATGGCCTCTAACTTTCATTTATTGGGAGTTTTTAAACGTCTAGTGATGTTTGGCTGTATATTGATAATTTTGTCGCATTTTATCAATAAAGCATACATAAAATGCTGCTTATAAATAAAAATAATAAACAGACTATTTATCAAAAAAGCATAAAACATAAATTGGCAGCCCTGAATATATGGGTGGCACAGGGTGAATGATGGGATTCATAATTGCATAGCCAAGCAGGAATATGGCTCTTTTTTTTAGGTTAGTCATAAATGCCTGGGTCTTATTTTTTTTTTTCCTCAGGTTTTCTCAAGGAGAGAAAACTGCACTCTCCTGTCTACCTACAAAAAGGGCAAAGGCCTGCCTGTCTGCCCATTGTAGTTGAATCAGGGAGAGGAGGTGAAATGACAACATCAGGTTTCATCAGTAAATGGGTAGAATTTCACTAAATTCCCCTGTTTTCAGTATGGCACCTCATTCCTGCCTGTTTTGACTGTGTTCCTGTATTTTATTCTTTAGCAAATGTTGGAAATTTGGGAAGATGGGCGGACTCTTAGAGATATGGGAAGTGCATATTATGTTACGCCTTTGGCAGAAGAAAAACAGAGGTTGTATAAGTGGATGCAGCTTATTTAACTTTGCAGTCTTCCACAGCCTCAAGACTCCATGAAGCCACTTAAATTAGTATATTAATTCCTATTTATGAGTGATGGCCTTTTACTTCCTGTGCTGGTAAAACCTCTTCATTTTGGAAAGAGAAAATGCCTGCATTTCTACCATCTAAGAATATTACCCTCTAAGAACATTATCTGTTGATGGTAAAACCTGGTGAACTAAAAAGATTTTACTGACAGATTGAAACAAAAAGAAATTTTTTCAGCAATACAGGAATTCATTTTACTTTTCTAATTAAAAAAATGAGAATAAAGGATTTAATGTTATCAGTGGAGGGAAAATAATGAGCTATAGGTACAAAGGGTCCAAAGCAAAAATTATAATCTCATTCACAAAGTTACTATCTCCAGTCACTTTGATGTAGATTTTATAATTAATTTATCCTGGAGATTTCAACATAAAAGAGAATTACTCAAAGCCAGGAGTTCTATGGGTTTTTATTGATTTTTGTTTGTTATTTTTTGTTTTAACATGGTTTTGGCAGGCATCTTGGTTATACCTTCCTTAACACTTCTCTTGACTAAAAATGTAACTATGGTTATGACAGAAACCCTTGGGCCTAATTGCATATGTAAAAATAACCAAATGTGTTGACTTAAGTAAAGATGTAGACTTAAAATTTTATATATATAATATATAGTTATATTTTCTTTAGCTAGGTAACTAGACCCAATGACACATTATCATAAAAAGAAAGACTGCTATTCTAAACCCAAAATTACTCTGGGTGTATACTCAGGTTTACAGTACTTGGGCAATGGTGATCTGTCTAGAATCTATAGAAACAAGGCATAGGCTGCTATATAACAGATTTTGGAAGGTTGAGCTGAATTTGAGTGAACTGGCCAAAAAGATAGCAGTCAGGTTGGGGTGTCCCCAACAATATCTTGGTAATTCACTAGGACCCATAGAACTCAACGTACAGTTGTACTCATGGCTAAGATTTATTATAATGAAAGTGAAATGAGCAAAGGGAAAAGGTACATGGGGAAAAGTCTGAAGGAAACCAGGTACAAGCTTCTAAGAATTCCCTCCCTGTGGAGTCACACAGGACATGGTTTATTTCTCCAGCACTGAACTGTGACAACATGTGTGAAATGTTGTCTATCATGGAAGCTCACTAGAGAGTCAATACCCAATATTTTTATTGGGGGCTTGTTAGATACGCACACTTTGGTAACAAACGTTTGAGACTCACAGGTTGAGACCAGATGTATAACATAAACCATATTTTTTGCACAATTTAGGCACAGGGAGCCAATCTAATAAATTAATGAATGGTATAAACTTTTGAAATCCAAGCACCCAGATTCCAGGCAAGGACCAACCTTGCAGGCAGACTTAAGGATAGTAGTCTCAGGCCTGCTTTATTATTTCTTTTCTTCACAGAGGAAAATAAGAAAATTAAATGTATTGGATGCCTCTGTGTTTAAATCTTTGGTAGGCATTTTTACATACAGCCCATTTAATTTTCATAAAATCTCTATGAGTTATAATAGCAGAAGAGCTGGAGCTGAGGGTTGAAGTGATGTAATAAAAAGCCTTTGTCTCAGCCCTTAAGACTGAGGATTGCCTTAGGATGCCATTTTATATACAACAGTAATATGGTTTGGCTCTATGTGTCCACCCAAATCTCATCTCGAATTGTAATCCCCATTTGCTGAAGAAGGGAACTGTAATCCTCATGTGTTGAGGGAAGGAGGTGATTGGATCATGGAGGAGGTTTCTCTCATGCTGTTCTCATGATAGTGAGTGAGTTCTCACGAGATCTGATGGTTTTATAAGCATCTGACATTTCCCCTACTTGCACACTTCCTCCTACCGCCTTGTGAAGAATGTGCCTGCTTTCCCTTTGCCTTCCGCCATGATGGTAAGTTTCCTGAGGTCTCCTAGTCATGCTTCCTGTTAATCCTGTGGAACTGTGAGTCAATTAAACAGCTTTCCTTTATAATTACCCAGTCTTAGGTAGTATTCTTTATAGCAGTGTGAGAACGGACTTTAATACAATTGGTAATGACAAAATAGAATTGTCACTCATTCCTACCCAGTGAACTCCAGAACCTGGAGATTCGGGTATTTGTTTGCTCCTGTGGACTGCATTGGAACATGTTAACTTTTTTTTGAGAAGTGAAAGTTGGTTTCTGCACGGTCTCCATCCAGTAAAGAGGGTACCCACAACACCCTAAGTGAGGTGTCTAAACTTTCTGTATTCCTTCTTTACTTTAAGACTTCTTACAGAGAATTTAAACACACAAGGAGGGTAGCAAATTAGTCAGGGGTCTCCAGAGAAAAAGAAAAAAAGAACCAATGGGACATGTGTGGGTGTGTGTACACACACACAGTTGTGTATGTTCACAATTGGCTCACATGATTACAGTTGCAGACAAGTCCCAAGATCTGCAGGGTGAGTTGGCCAGCTAGAGACCTGGGAGAGCTGACGGTATAGTTCCAGTGCAAAGGCTGGAAGGCTCAAGACCCAGGAAAAGCTGATGTTTATGTCCAATCCTGAAGGCAGGAAAAAGCCAGTGTCCTAGTTCGAAGACTGTCTGGCAGGAGGAATTTTTTCTTACTCAGGAGTGGGTCAGACTTGTTCTACTCAGGCCTTCAACTGATTGGATGGGGCCCTCCCACATTAGGGAGACAATCTGGTTTACTCGGTCTACAGATTTAAATGTTAAACTCATTCAAAAACATTCTCACCAAAACACTCAGAATGATGTTTGATCAAATATCTAGGTTCCAGGTACCCCAGACAAGTTAACGTATAAAATCAACCATTGCAGATAGTTTTATATTTCTTCATGGAATGGGTATATTTGGTAAAGAGCAGAGCAATGCAAACACATATGAATGTCTTTAATCTGATAAATTTCTCCCTAACTGCCACAAACTGTCCATAGTACAGGAAGATATAGGAAGAATCACTCGTTTTTGCTATCTCAACTCCCGAAGCTTTCTTCTGATGGCCACACACCCTCATTGCCCTTTCTCCACAGCCAGGATCTTTTGGGGAACTCATTCTCCCCAAATTGTACAGGTTCTGAGACATTCTGATAATTGTAATATATCATGTCCTTGGCATAGAGTTGAGCTTTTACACAAGCTAAGTCCATCAGAATCTATTTCCACCCCCCACAATTACATGGAAATGAAGTTAGAAAAAGCCATTTCCTCTCTGGAGAAAAGGTGGAAGAATGTGGTACTAGAAGCTGTTTTACAACAGGGGAGAAGAAAAACAACTGGTAGAGAAAAACAGGGACAACAGATAGCACATTGTTACTGGTCTCAGGTCTGCCCAACCTTTCCCATAATTGGGAGCATTTCTTAATGATAATGAGCTAGTTCAAGTTGAATTTCTGCCACTACAAATCACAGTGGCTCCGACCACTGGACGGGGCCATTAAACCCAAAAGGCATTCTTGAGGAGAAGAAAATAAAACCTTGGGTTAAGGCTGTCTCAATGAGGTGATAGAAAAGTTCTTCTGGGAATAAATATTAACATTAAACCAAATTTTATTTGATAATAAAGAATAAATAATAATGTTTCTTTTACAAACTTAAAGCCCAAACTGATTTGAGATAAAGAGAATGAACACAAATCTATAAGAGCACAGGATCAGGCCCACTCTAAAATACGTCAGGGTCCATTTCCTTTTGTTTCAAAGACTAGATCAAGAACCTCAAGGCAGTTCTGAAATCGTTTTCCTGGTGCTGAGGAGAGGATCAGGCAGAAGTCAGTCTCAGACCAGCTCTTACCTTCAGGTGGATATGAGACCCAGACTTTCCTAAGAGACGTACATCCTTGACAGGAGCTTCTGAACATATGTCTTACACATCATGTGCCTGTCCCTCAAACTAGATGAATGCTTCCTTTGCACTCTTCTTCTGTTACTTTTATGTTCTCTTTTAACAATTTATATCTATAATAAAAATCAAATTTGTTTATTGCTTAGTATAGAAATCCAACTACTAAGAGGTAAAATATTTAAAGGATATAATTATGTAGAAGAAAGTATGTTGAATATTTGCTTTGAGAAGTATTTAAAATATGATTTTATATATTCTCTCCAGATAATATGAAAGAATATTTTGTGCAACTTTGTTTTCTAATGAAGTTTTATTTTTCTAAGAAATTACCCTGCTTTGTTTTTGTGTCTAAAAATGTGGAACACACATCATAAATAATGGGTGTCTACTTTTGGGAAACATGATGAGGATGCTTATTTCCAAATAATAGTTGTTTGTTTCAAAGTGAGTAGTTATATTTTGCTTAAAAATAGAGCTGGTAATTGTAAATTGTGAAAGACTGTGAGGTAGACATCAGTATTTAGCTGGGATAAATGCTGGGAGATTGAATTTCTCTTGGAAACTGGCAATCACATGGCATTTCAAACTCATGAAATATAAACTTGATTAGGAAGTTAGACCAAAAATTTGTTTTTAATTTCATATATTTCTGTGAAGAGTCATGCAGTTCCCTGCCATATGAATGAGAGTTTTCTCATTTGAATAACAAAGCTAAAAGGCACCTCATGATATGATCAAAATAGTCCAGGTAGCTTTCCATTCATAAACTCAGAATTTTAGGTGGTTGAGCTGAATTATAAAACTGCTTTCAGCAATAATTAGTTTATTTTGCTTTTGTTTTTATTTTGTTGCATGTTACTTGTTTCTCTTTTTCCCAATTTCCTAATTCAAATCACTTTCCTTTCTGTTAATTATCATTATGTTTGGACATAATGGACTAGAATCTGCCAATCTGTGTCTGATTAATAAATAGTTACATATTACACAGAAACACGTGTGTATGAAACCACAGACACAATGCTACAAGAATTATGTGCTATGAAAGTTTACTTCCAATCTTCTTTGGCCTCCATGCCATCCTGGATGCCACTTTGTGCTTGTATGTTTTACAAAGTAACTTGGAGTGCTGCCCTCTTTTCCACATTCAGGAAAGCAATTTTCCCTCAAACATGCTACTGCAAAGTAGCTGCAGCTGGTTGCTGAGGGATGTTTGTATGTTTGCATGATGCACATTTTTCCCCTGACGACTGCTGTCATGTCGACTCACTTTGATAGTCAAAATAAGCCTTTTAAAATGTTTCTCTATGCACTCCAGACTAATCCAAACCTAAAACAATCAGGCTGACTTTGTTTGCCTCTTTCAGTACCAGCAACATCAAGATAGCAGACAACACTTCCAGTTTCAAGAGTGATTACCGTTGCTGAAGATGTGAGAGCCTGATAGAAGGAAGCTTGACTTTCATAAAAGAAATTGTCTCTGGAGGGCTTAGAGTGGCTCAGAAAGAGCTTGCCTGGGGAATCAGAAAGACGCTATCAATGGCATAGACTCGAGATGCCATTTCACAAAGAGCTTCTTTTATCTTTTTTTTTTTTTTTTTTTTTTTACGTTCCGGGGTACATGTGTAGGATGTGCAGGCTTGTTACATAGGTAAACGTGTGCCATGAACAGGACAAAATTAGTAGATTCCTGTGAGTCATGACAGTTTCAACACAACCCCTAGCTGTTCTTCATGTTAAATTATAGTGTGGGGTATTTT